>NC_065923.1:53362453-53513036 GCF_024586455.1 Bactrocera neohumeralis
TACACGCTGCTCTTATTCTAATTTAATTTGAATTCTTTCCCCAGTTAAATCGCCGGTCTTTTCTTGAAGTGAAGACAACTGACAAGCTGGCAATTTTGTTTTCACATTCAGCAAATTTTCCCTTTTTTTCGACAGCGCTTATGAATGGTCGTTTATTTATGGGCGCTTATGTTTGCACAGGGTGTTTCATATGTTAATTATTTTTATGTCTATTTTGACAGTGACTGCTTTCTCTTCTTGGCAGCTAATGATGATGATAAGGATCAGATCTGCCTCGTATGCAGATTGGAAAACTAAGGCAATCGTTGAGAAGTCATGATATGAGATCTAAGGAATACTGGTATTGTGAACTTTGGAATATTAGTATAATTGCCACCTTTAATGTGGACATAAAAGTTTGTATAAAAAGCTCGAAAGAAGAGGAGGGATTTCTTTTTCTTTCTACAAACGAAAGACGAATCAAAAAAGTCTCATGGGACCAAATCTGGAGAAAACGGTGGATGCTGAATCTAATCGTGGTTAAGTAGAGCAACTTGCAGTGGGGAGGGCAGAGATGAGAGCTGATGCGGCCGTTTGTTTCTAATTTGTTATCTGTTCGGCGAACTGACACAAAACTTAAGCCATTACCCTTTCGACCGATAGGACAGTGCTCGCCGTTTTCGGCGAGTCACAAAGTGATACAGAAACTCCTTTCAATTGTACTTAAGGAAAGACAAATAATGCTTTGAAGAGTTGTCCGAAGATAGTAAACGTGGAACCCATTGCTCCGACAGGTTTCTAATGTTCAATATTTCATGCAGAAAGTTATTTTTTCAGAAACTTGCTATCGTAGCTATTTCGCACACCCGGTTTAATGGTGGCAACCGTTTTCGGGGCAACAGAAACTTTTTCAACCATTTTTTGACGGTGAATGTATACAGGATTTGTCCGAAAAGTAATGGGATTGATTTTCTTCCACCGCGACTGTACTTCGGAGCGTGCGCGCACCAACTGGATTCAGTAGAGGGCGTTCCTAGCTAAAGAACGAGCGGCTGGTCACTTGTCTCCGAGCACCTGGAGAGTCAGGACAAACATTTTCGCGCCACGTGTTTCTGTGCAAGCAAGTGGTGCAAGCTGAAAGTGCTGCGTTCGTTAGAGCAGAGGTACGCGATTAAATTATGTGTGAAACTCGGTAAATCTGCGACATATGATGATATGATATGATCAAAGAGGCTTACCAGAAGTTGCTTTAGCAAGAAGTAGTGAGTTTCGGAGGCCGCTGATGAAGATGGGGAGGCCTGCGACTTCGACAAACACTGACAATGTGACTCGTGTGCGCACAGTTTTGAACTCAGACCGTCGACTAAGTATTCGTTTAATTGCACAGATGTTAAATTTATCAAAATCTGTGGTTCATGACAGTGTGACGGAGCACTTGAATATGCTCAAGGTGTGCGCGATGATGGTTCCAAAAGTGCTCACTGACGGCCAGAAATTGCGGCGAGTGGAAGTGCGTCAAGAAAATTTGAACAAGTGTGAAAGTAACCCCCAATTTTTGAATATCGAGGATGGATCATGGATCTTTGTGTGTGATCCAGAGACAAAGAGGCAATTTTCCGATTGGCACACGCCGGCACCCTCGCATTTTGAGACGACAGAGGGGATCCAAGCAACATGCACCTCGGCTCTCATGGCAGTTCCGGAAAATGCCTTCCGTGACGCCTTCAATGCTTGGAAATCGCGCTGGCAGCGCTGCATCGACGCAGAAGGAGCCTATTTTGAAAGTTTTTAAAGAATTGTAACGATTGGTTCAATAAATTTTTTTAAATCGACGCAGTTCTATTACCTTCCGGACAAACCGTGTACACTCCCTCTGTTCCGACAGTAGCGCTATTAAGCAGCAATGTTCAGTACTTATCGAACGGCCACTGTTAATAAAACACAAATTAGTTTTAATTAATTTTTTTGATATTTAAATCATATGTACACCCTGTATCTACGGGTATAACTATAAATGAAGAAATCCAGATATGCAAGCTAAGCAAACAGTTAGGAAAATTACGGAAAATAGCAGAATGAAAACATATAATGTGGCAAACGAAGTGGGAAGCGAGGAAAGCAGGAATTGTCGACAAACTGAGCTGCTGCTCAATGCTGCTGGAATAAGGCCAAAGGTACTCGTTGAATCGTTGCGCTACAGCAACAGTAACAGCAATTGCAAATAAAATTACAACTACAACACTGACATTTACATTGGCAAAGTACAAACAGCACTTAAAGTAACAACTTTGCAAGAAATAAAATTGAAATAATGCTATGAGATGTTGGACGAGTAGAAAATATGGCCAAGGAGCACTGGACGTCAGCGGGCAGGACTGCAAGCTGGTGAGGCCTTAGTGCGGAAAAATAGTGCAGAGGCAGCAACAGCTCAACGATGGGAAATGTCACACTTAAGTGGACCTAAATTGTGCTTAATGCCCATTAATGTGATGTCCCTGACAGGCGAGCCAAGTGGACAAGACGCCCGAGACAGTCATTGGCAAAAACGGCAAAGGCAGTAAATGTCCAGGCGACAACAAGTATAAACAGAAGAGAGGGTAGGCGGTCAGGCATGAATGCATTATAGTGTTTTTTGATATACTGCTGAGAGCTGAGGTAACTGTATTGATAATGCAAGAGCCTGCATCCAACTATGCCAACTGAGAAAGCTTGAAGCCACTAGCAGGTATTTATTTATGGCCCAGCGAGTAAGGGTACATGGTGGCAGAAGGAAGTTCTGGTTGTTAGTGGCAACTAAATTGCAATGGTGCTTTAAAAATGGCACAGTGCTTATTATGTGGACTGTGCTTGCTAAACAGAATATTTGAGCATCGTAAATGTAAAAATTATATATGGCATTTCTGTGATCTTAAAATGCTGGCATTAAAGAGTTTAATGTAAAAATTCGTATGCCAAAATATCGCTTGCTCAATTTCCTTTTTAACGATTAGGGTTTGAAACCAGGCTAAAGCTAGAAATTATCACGTTTACTGCGTCTGCAATTACTTTTGTATAGTTCATTGACAATTGAAAAATGCATCAGATACTCGGAAATAGTGGTTGCATAACGGTTGGCTAAAACAATAAGAAATACAACTTGACAAGACATGGTTGAGATCACTTCTAAGCCACACATTGTCTTCGATTCACAAACCGTAGAGAGTATCGAACAAACGAACGTCCAAAGATAACAAGCGCAGAAATGACCAATCGAAGGCTCGCAATATATATTGCGAAAGAGCGAAATTATAGGAACGAGTTATCCGTGAATTTTATTGCAGTTATTGGTACTTTTAATTATATAAAAAGTTAAATTAAATACTAAGTATTAATTAAATTTATTGCTCTAAGCCTGTTAATATTCTTATAATGGTTGTCAAAAAAGTCTTGCGGTATTTTCGCTAGTTGGCGCTGAAAGCGCGTAGTTCTAGTTTTATCGTCGCATCGGGTCATGCTATACCTTTTTTGAAAGCTCATTTCACGCGCTAACACGTGTTTGTCGTTTTATTTAAGTCGTTCGTGAGTTATAGCGTCGCAAACATGGAGCAAAATGGAGAAAATACTATTTTCAGTACTACTACGATAAAGGCAAAAATATCTCAAGCCGCCAAAAAATTTGTTGGACCGATACAGTTTCCATTGGTTTCAACGTAGGTGGTCGAAGATGCGCCACGCTCCGGAAGGCCTGTCGTCGAGAATTGCGATAAAATCGCTGAATTGGTCGAAAGAGACCGGCATAGTAGCAGCCGTAGCATCGGTCAAGAGCTGGGCATGAGTCATCAAAAATTCATTTCAATTCCAATAAAAAAAAATTCAATAAAAATACCGCAAGACTTTTTTGACAACCCATTATATATACGTTGCATAAGGGAAAATATATCAACAACAACGTGAATCAGTAAAATTTGTCATTATCGTCAGCAATTCGAGCCAAAGTATTTCATAGCTTTGCTGAATTCAATTGTCATCGAATGTGTAGGAACAGATTTCATGAAAGTTATCCAATAATGACTCGGTGTTTTGTGAAAAGTGATCCTCGAAGATTCATATCCGTGAGTTCGGGGTTCTATCTTCATAAATTAAATATTCTGAGAATCTTTGGACGTCATGAAGGATTTTGTAAACGATATAATAGGTTTCCATGATAAAAGATATCTAAGAAAAGTTGTTCGGACAATGTAGACTTAAAAGTAAAGAGGTAGATTCGGCTATATTTGGAATACAATTCCAGCGACGTACCGGGATCACTTCTGAGCCTGTAAAAGAAATTTTCTCGCGGAAGTGTTAGTTCAAACAAAGTTTTTTAAGTTTTCAGATCAACAAACTGAAAGATCACTCGTCGTACAATATGTATTTTTATGTATGATTTTTTCGGTCGATGTGCTCATAACAAAATTTTTGAAGACGCTTATTTGGGGCTTAAAAAGGATATAGAAAATAGCTGAAAAAATAACGATGAGTCAATAAAAGTTACAGAGATTTTGATACATTGCCATTAAAGAACCTTTTTTTCAATTATTATATAAAGATTTCAATCCATTTGATCCAATCTCAAAATATTGTATCTCTCGACAGGGTTGTGCGCTGGGTTTGGGACCTTGCACAGAACACAAAACAGCCTCGGATGAGAGACCCCCTTTTGGATCACTACTTAAGGGCATGCACCTGGAATGTCCGATCTCATAATTGGGAGGGTGCCGCTGCTCAGATGACTGATATCCTCGTAAAGATTGCTAGAAATACATTTCAGAGTAGTTTCGAAGATTGAAAGAAACGGTACTTAACATTAGGGGAATAACTTTAAATTGGTCAATATTAGTTAAAAGTATATTCAATTACGGAATATTTGACGTTGAATTTTTGAGACAAAATATCTAATGTTCGATTTCGTTCGAAGTGAACCTTTTGTCCAAACCAGCACTGATTCGAACACAATTGACTTTCCCGGAGGGTATCCATTACACTTTTGTGTGCCGCTAGCAGTACAATGCTAGCAGATAAATTTGAAGGAGCAATGCAAATGTTGAGAATGCCAAAATGTCTCCACAAAAATGGCACAGAAGCCACGTGCACCTACGCTTACCCATACATACGATGTCTGTTTTCACTGTCTGTTAACTTGAATTGGCTGTGAGCAATATAAGATGTCGGAGTACCAGAGGGCACAGCGGGTACAGAGGAGCAAAGTGTGCAATGAGATTTCTGCAATGCAAATATTCATTTTGGCAACTTGCCATATGTATTTCCATTCCCAAAATGAATGGGGATCACCGACTGACTGCACAATGACAAAGGAGAGAGAAATTCCGAAAATAAAAGTAAAACACGAAGTACATTCAAATTAATGTAGTAGTTGTCAATTGTGTTGTTGTTAAGTTTGACATTGCATTTTGTTGAAAATTACGCACACATGCTTGCGTTGAACGAGGTTGATGTGCATCCTGTTAAAGCCGTCCATTACTTGCTGGCTCTGTACATGCATACATACGTAGACAAGCTGAAATGTGTTTGCTTCTTGTGGTGGCTGCGTTTGTTCCATTTTCCACTCAAAACATTAATGCCACATGTGTACATATGGGTGCTTCTCATGAGGTTTTGCATGTGAATACGTCGTGGGTTCCCAAACTTTTGCATTCGACTAAGGAGTGCGCGGGTTTTGCAGGTTAAGTGTACGGCCGATTTGTCGGTTCAATGGTTTGACAACAAATGCTATTGAATCTGGCGTAGCGAAAGACGCGCTGGAGAAAAGGGCTGCCTGAGTAAAAATACAGGTGTATTCCGCAATGTCCGCATTTGATGAAGCGAAGAGAGAATTGCACTTTCTTGAAAGGTTTGTAATATTAATCGTTCTCTGTAGTTGTTATACATTTGCAATATGTTGTGACAGAATAATAGTTTTGTTAAGCTAACGGTTCTTTGTATCACCTGAAACTAAGCGAAATAGTATATATACAAATGATCAGGATGACGAAATGAAAAAGATAAAATAAGACTGTAATTTAGACTAAAACTAAAACGATAAATTCGGAAGATAATTCCGCCCATTGCCCATATAACGGTACTGTTAAAAACTACTTAAAGCGCGATAAATCAATAACTAAATACTTAAAGATTTTCGAACTTCCGGGTGACTTTGTATATCGGCTAACATGTGCGTTATCTCAATGAAAAGATAGCGTGTTTTAGAGTCATCTTTGTACCTAAAATGGATAAAATTGGCCGAAAGTTTGATCTAGCCCCCTCATAACAAACACGCAAAATCCGTGTGACCATATGATTAGAAATGGTATGCGATGCACATTAATGAGTCTCAGGGCCCATACTCCAGGTATATAGTACGC
The DNA here is from genome assembly GCF_024586455.1 of Bactrocera neohumeralis. Lineage (NCBI taxonomy): Eukaryota > Metazoa > Arthropoda > Insecta > Diptera > Tephritidae > Bactrocera > Bactrocera neohumeralis. Next base: position 53,368,813 of record NC_065923.1, read on the forward strand.
GAAAGATAGATAAAATCTGGTCGATACAAAGTACCCCTAACTCCCACATACTACATATGAATGTATAATGTTTTTCGTTTTTCTAACAAACCTTTTGTCGAATATATCGGTCAGTGTATGTATAATTAGTAGCTGGGAGTCCGATCCCCTGGTTGACGTTTTGCACTTTAAGGTATTTCCCTGGCTTTGATTAGTGCAAGTACAAAATGTTCGTTTGCACCCGAACTTAGCCCTTCCATACTTGTTTCAGTTGTATTGAACAATAACATGGTCCTTATCTTTATATGTCACGTGTTTACTCCCTCTTCCTGGCTTGTCATCTACGTTTCCAGTTTCTCCATAACGGACAGGAGACTTTGCAGTTTTTAATGGTCCATTTGGAACCATTAGTATGTTTCATTAGAAAGTCTGCTTCAAAACGTTTATTATACTGAGCACACATTTTCCTTTTTTCTTGGCGCGACGTGACACATTAAAAAGATCGAAAAAAAATGTTTGGTTTGTATCTACACGTCAGGGATCGCACTGCTATAAGATATACAAATTTAGCCGAAAGCAAAATAGCGCTATGTACATATGTATATGTGAGGTTGTCAAATATCTCCCTCTCGCTTTTTTGCTCTTTATTCAATGCTTTATAAAAAGTGTTACAGTGATCGGATTTAGTTCAAATATGCGCCGTTTCGTTCGATAATCTGTTTCCATCTAGAAGGCAGCTTCAGAATACCTCTCTCGTAGATCTTCCGCTGGCTGGCTTATCCAAGGTGTCGTTTTCACCCGCTCTGAATCGTCGAAACCATCTATAACTCTTGAACGCAATATCCAAACTAAGCATGCATAGCGTCATTTTGTAGGTTATGTCAAGACCTTTCAAAGATGTATACATAGTATTGCCACATACGAGCTCTGTAGCGCTTTATACATAGCCTCGAAATTCAAAAGACAAAAAGGCGGTGTGGAGATATTTGACAACATAATATCTGTATATTTATGATCCTTTGCGCGTTGGCCTACGGCGAATATTCCATTTGATAGAACGATGAGACGAGATATGCGACGACATTGACATAGTTTAGCGAATTAAAAGACAGCGGCTACGCTGGCTAGGTCATGTTGTCCGAATGGACGAAAACACTCCAGCTCTGAAAGTATTCGACGTAGTACCCGCCGGGGGAAGCAGAGGAAGAGGAAGACCTCCACTCCGTTGGAAAGACCAGTTGGAGAAGGACCTGTGTCTACGCCAGTAGAGAAGAAGAAGATACATCAGTAAATTTGACGCCTTAACGTCTGAGTCATTTTGTTGCGATGACAATTCAGTTGTGGTTTTCCATGAAAATAGAAAGTAAATGATGGCAACTCTTTATTTACTTTAGCCTTTGCATATAAGAATACTTGAATACTGAAAAATGTCTTCTTTAACATCAATGAGTATCGACGATATGATGAAAGAAAACTTAGCAATGTGGTTAGCGGGTGAAAATGAAAAGTCAGCAGAAAGTAATTTTTTCGAAGACGACGATTATACAGATTCAGATTATGCGCCGCATTAAGCTTCCGATGCTCAAACATACTTAGCTATTGAAACGGAGAGTTTATTTGAGGGTAGTGAGGAGATAGAAGCTTTTCATGAAGGTGCTGTATCCGTCCCTGAACTGTTTGGAGTTTCTGTATAAACGAAGAGCCGCGTTCCTTGATGTTCACTATATCGGCTCTGCGAATGGGAGGCACCTTATCGTGGTGCAGGGGCTAAAGTCGCAAGGCCTACTCGGCTCCACCCAAAATAATAGAAAAGCCCAGCTAGCTGAGCTGATGGTCGAAAGAACAGTATGAGCAATCTATCTACAAAAACAAAAAATAATTAATTCAAACTTGCACATTGCAGGTCAGAGCAGCGAAATGCAAGTTCAGCTTCCTGAACGCTCTTTCGCGAGTCTTGGTAGCAAAAAGGCTACATTTCTAGAGACAGACAACGCGAAGCCGAAGAGCGGACAGATAACGCTTCACGAAACTCCGTGTTCAAAGAGGATAAAAGCAACAAACGATGCATGTGGACGAGGAACCGATTCACTCCGTTTTCAACACAGCTGAGCAGTCGTTGAATGAGAGCGGAACAAGGGTCCCAGCGAACAGAAAGGGGTGCTATCTTCCATTCTGGAGCTCCTGGATGGGTTAGAAGGGCAGGCTGGTGAGGATGTTGAGAACGTGGACCTGTATCTCATCGAGGCAATTCTGTGACCTCTAGTCCTTGCATAGAAGTTGCCAAAGTGACGGCAGTCTCGCCTATCATCGCGAGGTGGTTCGACTCGTAAGACCTGGATATTCTTTTGATCCATGGATCTTGCATCGGCCTACTTTCCAGGGGAGACAGCCGCAGCAAAACCAAAATCACAATACATGATCTTGCAGTAGCGGATGTCGCAAGAACCCTCAGTGTCACATCATAAGGTCATTCGATTTGCGCTGATGGTAAAAGTTAGGACCGACCTCCGATTCGTATTCTTAGAAGTACGAACTGGGCTGTCGCACTAGCAACTTGGAAGAATAAAAGCAACACCTAACAACATATATCAAGGAGATTAAGTCCGCGAAGACAAACAATTTCAGGAAATTCTGTGACCGTGTCTGCAACGTCGCAAGGTTTAATGAAATGAACAACCTCCCCCAAGACAAACGTTGACGGAACCGTTGAGGGAAACAATGTCTGTTAACCTATGTAAATCCATGGCACAAAAAACCTGCTAGTTATGTGACTACAATTTCCCATTTAAAAAAATGTAGTTTCTAAATTTGTGGGAAAATATAGCGGTTCTGGTCGAGCAATATATGCTGATAATTTTGTTTTTGTCATACGTTGACTTTAGTAATTAATTAACAGTATTATTAAATCAAATTTTAATAAGACACATCGACTCCATTGACTTTTGTGGCTACTTTAGCCGACATCTTAAAATAATTCCGAATAAGTGCAATTACCCAGCTCTCTTGAAAGCCTCGCATAATTGACACCAGGTTTATCCCCCACACTATGTATCCCCAGACCGCTAAGCATGTAACCGCCAGCACGTAGGTTTGCTTTAATAAACGTGAGGTTACCAAAGGGGAAGTACGCACTGCAGCATACTCCGCAACAATTTCACACACGAGCAAGTATTTACCACATACATATACAATTTACACACTCATTTGCATGTTATTTAAAGAGGTGTGTATAAGCCTGTATTGTGCTTGCAACTGGATCCGGTTGGGTGGTGTGAGCATAAGTGGTTTGGTACCTGGCTTGTGGTGAACTAACAGCTTTTCTTGAAACCAGTGGAGCCTTGAAGCATTGTAAGCTGGTTTTTGGCAGCAAAAATAATTAAAAATGTGTAAATTGTATCCAACATTATTTAAACCCGTTCATTTAATTAAAGCATCATAAAATTTTATTCTGAAATTAAAGCAGAATTTTTAAATATGCTTTAAACTGCAGCAAACGTGTAGGTATTTGTGAAAGACTATCCTCATATTCTTGTACTTATGCATCCAAACTCATACACTTCCGACAAGCACATTTTGCGAAAAACCGCATAGTAAATATTTGCGGAACTCTTTCAAGCGTGTGCACTTACACATATCTTTATACTCATACATATATGTACTATGTATATTCGAAGTAAATAATTTGCACACAGCTTCCCAACCCAGCGCACAATTTCCACATGCGTATACATGGGATCCATAGAATGTAGAGCCCCTTTCAGGCATGGATTTGGTTATTTATTCTCTGGCAGCAACTTTTATTTACACGATGGCCACAAAAGTTGTTTGCTGTGGCATTTTCATGCAAATTAAATATTTACATATTTACATATGATATAAATGTTTAAGTATCTATTTTTTAGATACCTTAATGAGAATTAGTGGTTTTTGTGGTAGAGTGGATGACATTCATTGCACAGTTGTCAGGTACAAACTTTTAACCATAAATACTTTTTCATTTAGTATATTATAGTATTTTTTTCAATTTAAGTGTAAGGAGGACATGTGGTATAAAAGACAATGCTGAGAGCTATTGAAAGCTCCGCTTCCTTTGAATAACTATTGTCGACGGCAAAAATATCGATTTTAAAGTGCTAATTTAGGCGGTTCAAATACTTTTGACAGCACCGTTGTATTTTTTATGTTCTTTATTTTTATATCTACTTATTCATTAATATATTTTGCAGTTCTCAATATTTAATTTTGACAAAATCCGTTGATGGGTACTCATAGCATACTATTATAAGTCAAAGGCGTCGATTAGGGACGTTCTGGAAATTTCAATTCACTATATGGCTAACCAAAAATCGGTTTGGGTGTTCGGTTGAGAGATAATTCATCGAAAATATTGTGCAGTATTTTCCATACCTTCACAGATTTCAAAATTGTTACAATTAAGAAATTGGAATGTAAATTAGATCCATTGCTTGAGCAAGGACTCCTGTTTGTATTGGCGTTTGAGCTGAAACCATCATGAGTCGACATAGCTAATCTTCCTATATATAAAAATAAGTTGGATTTTTGTCTGTTCACTATAGCTGACTAAATCGTTGCCTGAAATGAAAAATGGCCTGAACTACTTTGAAGGTAAGGATGATTTGTAAAAAAAAAACATTCAGAAAATGTTAAGTTAAGTAAAAAATCATTACTTACTTATAACAGAGAATGTTAAATTTAGACAGAGAATGTTATTTTACATTTAGCCAAGCTGCAACATACAGAAAAGGACGAGTTATAGCGTGAATAATAACAAAAACAACATTTCTTTTTGGGTGCGTCAGGGCACTGACAAGACATTTCTTGCAAATTTAATATTTGCTAAAATAATGCAGTCAGGGAAGAGAGCGATATCAGTTGCTTCGTTAGGAATTGTTGCAACTCTTCCAAAGTATGGAAAATTGCTCATTCATCTTTTAAACTTCCGTTATCCATAAATCTTGAACAACAATCAAAATGTTCTATCTGCAAAAATGGGCCTCTTGGTTAACTATTGCGAGACGCCTCATTGATTATGTGGGACAAATGCACCATGAGCCATAAAATATATATATATAGGCCATGGACAGACTATTAAAAGACCTTAGAAGATCCTCTGCTCTAATGAGCGAGATAACTTTTGTATTTGCTGAAGATTTCCGACAGACTCTTCATGTCATTAGATATCATCAAAGCATACCTTATATCGTCGCCCTTATGAACTTGGATTGAAAACATAAAATTACGGACGAATATGAGAGCTTATCTTCATAGAATAAATGATAGTGATTTTCCACAGCAACTGCTTAAACTTGGGGAAGGAATTTTTCCCACTCCAAATCTAAGCAGTAACTGTAATATTCTCCTGTATGAGTCTCTAGGCCAAATAGTCCACAGTTTAGAAATTTTTATAGATGCAGTATATCCTGACATCGAGAATTTGGACGAAAAGGGATTTCATTGGTTCTAGGGCGAAAGTGTTTATCAGGAATGATAGTGTCAACGAAATAAACGATCTAATTATTCAAAAAGTTCCCGGAAAAATAAAAAATATAAATCAATAGACTGCGTGACTAATATTGAAGACGCAGTTCATTATCCCCAATAGTTCATAAATTCATTAAACCCTTCTGGACTGCCACCAATTATGATTTTGAGGAGTTTAAGTACGCCAAGCATGTGCAACGCGACGAGGCTGTGATTGAAGGACAATTTAATTGTAAATAGCAACGATTATCACCGGCCCAGCATCTGGTCAACTAGCTCATATATCGCGAACTTCGATGATCCCAAGTAATCTGTCATTCCCATTTAAACGGCTTCAATATCCAGTGAAAACATCTTTCCCTCTAATTATTGACTAGTCCCAAGGCCAGAACAAGGCCAAGGGATTGAGTTACGAAAATAATGTTTGCCTCATGGCTAACCATATGTTGGCCTGTCCCAGGTCGGTGGTCCAGAAAATAATAATACAATTTACTTTCATGTTCGAATTACCTTCATTTAAATAATTTTTAATGGCCCCACGCAAAAACAAGAAAGTGTGTACAAAATTAAAGCTGTGTGAAGCCGGAGCGGGCTGCTAGTTATGTATATATGTCTACAAATACGTGTATCTAACGGTTATGTATTTCAAAAGGAGGGATCACATACAAGTAGATCCCAAGATATGACATTCTTGTCTCCTTTTTGAGAGATCACTTGAAAACTTGCCGAAAGTAGGTAGTAAAGTTTTTAGGTTAGGACGTAATACAATGCGAAGATAGTCTTGAAAGCATTTAGGATAATGTGATAACTCTCTAAGATACAAAAGGTTCATATCCGTACTGAAAATTATAATACTAAAGCAACATACAAAAATCTGAATACTATTTTAACCGATATATAAATTAATGTTAATTAGATCACTCGGAAATTGCGAGATTTTCTACACTTTATCGATGTCATCATCGAATTTTTTTAATAATCTTGATTCAATTATAAAAAAAGCTTTTTTTGTATTTTGAGCCCCTTTACATATGTACTTAAGTATATGACTTCGACTGCGTTTTTTTTATACTCTCGCAACAAAGTTGCTAAGGAGAGTATTATAGTTTTGTTCATAACGGTTGTTTGTAAGTCCTAAAACTAAAAGAGTCAGATATAGGGTTATATATACCAGAGTGATCAGGGTGACGAGTATAGTTTAAATCCGGATGTTTGTCTGTTTGTCTGTCCGTCCGTCTGTCCGTCCGTCCGTGCAAGCTGTAACTTGAGTAAAAATTGAGATATCATGATGAAACTTGGTACACGTATTCCTTGGCTCCATAAGAAGGTTAAGTTCGAAGATGGGCAAAATCGGCCCACTGCCACGCCCACAAAATGGCGGAAACCGAAAACCTATAAAGTGTCATAACTAAGCCATAAATAAAGATATTAAAGTGAAATTTGGCACAAAGGATCGCACATATTTGGAAGTAATTTTTTTGGAAAAGTGGGCGTGGCCCCGCCCCCTACTAAGTTTTTTGTACATATCTCGGAAACTATTGTAGCTATGTCAACCAAACTCTACAGAGTCGTTTTCTTCAGGTATTTCCATATACAGTTCAAAAATGGAAGAAATCGGATAATAACCACGCCCACCTCCCATACAAAGGTTATGTTCAAAATCACTAAAAGTGCAACCGACTAACAAAAAACGTCAGAAACACTAAATTTTACGGAAGAAGTGGCAGAAGGAAGTGCCCCCAGGCTTTTTTTAAAAATTGAAAATGGGCGTGGCGCCGCCCACTTATGGACCAAGAAGCATATCTCAGGAGCTACTAGACCGATTTCAATGAAATTCGGTATATAATGTTTTCTTAACACCCTGATGACATGTACGAAATATGGCTGAAATCGGTTCACAACCACGCCTTCTTCCAATATAAAGCTATTTTGAATTCCATCTGATGCCTTCTTTGTATAATACGAGTATAAACATTAGGAACCAATGATGATAGCGGAATAAAACTTTACACAAATACGGTATTTGAAAAATATGTAAATGACGGATAATGAAATCTCGATTATCACTTTACCATGCGAGAGTATAAAATGTTCGGTGACACCCGAACTTAGCCCTTCCTTACTTGTTTTTTAATAGAAAAGAGTTTAATTTTATCACGACTTTGCTCATACTAAATATTTTTATTTCTATCTCGAGTGAAATATTTTCGCATTTTACAACAAATCATATTTTGCTTGTGTACAAAAGTTTTCAAGAACACATATTTTGTGGTCATCAGCGCTGAAATATTGCGCCATTACAGCATTTTTATGATTATCTACCAGGTAGTTATGCCGTCCGTTTTAAGGTTTTCCCTCTAAGAAAATGTCCCCCATGTCCTCAATGTGCATCCTTGCACTTTTGTGAAGGCCAAGTGCACTCCTTTTCGTTGACAAAGCGCACTTATGCTGTGCCCTTGAGCAAAGCAACGCTTCACCGCACAAACAAGTACTGAGAAATATATATGCAGCACCACTCAGGGGGGAGTTCTGTTTTCGCTGGTCCGAAGCACGCGCAAGCATTTTGTCATTGATCGAATGAGTGGATGAATCAAAGTATAAAAGAATGGATAAGCAATGGAGTGGCTGCAATAAATATTCTCGCACTCTCGTCTTTGTTCAAAGTGCCCGAACGGATTGCAGATTTCAAGCGTTGTCTCTGCTATTCACCCTGCTCGTCCATTACTTTTTATATTTCTGTGTTTTTTTTGTTACATTCTCCATGGAAGTCACGTTGCCGGTTATTATTGCTATTGTTGTCGCCCGACTGTGTTGCATTATTGTCATTTTTCAAGCGTCAAATACAATCAACAGTCCAACACGTGAGAACACAATGGCCGCAGCATGGAATAACCGGCCAATGGACCACATTGCTCATTGCACATTCACCGCTCGTTGTGGCATTTATCAAGTTGGCAGCTTAATAAATGCAGATTGTCGCATTCCTAAGCTTATGTGTGTGTATGTCTACATCGTCGTATGTTTCGTAATGCACAGCAAAGATGGCAGATGTCCTCCAAAACCAACACAAGTTCAGTCGCTGTGGTTTCATGCGTCCACTGCATGTCCACTAATCATTGTTGTTGTCTGTGCCGTAATTGTGTCAGTGCACATCTGAAATAGAAAGCCTTTCCGAAAGTGTAAAATTGAGCAATTGCGCATTTCCCAAAACTATGGTAAAAGACATCAAATTGTGGCTGTGAGGACGTTGCAACATAGGCTTACATGTCGTATGAGCAACCAAACAGAATAAACGGGAGGTAAGAAACATTCTTTGTTGATTTGCATGAGAATTTTAGTGGAATGCCATGTTTAAATACAAATAAAGAGATAATATTATTGCATTTGAAAAATAATATTTGAACGCAAAGAAATTGAGAATAAGTTGATTCTTGAAGTAAAAGTTGAAACACTGATTTGTTTGGAAATTGAATTGACTGGTTTGTTTGAATATTTGAATTTATGGTAAATCAGATTTTCGAAACTGTCGAAATTATCGGTTGATATCATTAAATGAAAGGGGATAATCATAATCAAAAATACTGTTCCGAGAAGCGATTACATGTGTCACACGGCTTCAAAAAATCAATTTTTTAAAATCTTAATCAATTCCATGACGTCTCTAGAATATTTGTAGAGGTCTGTTATATAGTCACTTAAAACTTTAAACGTTTCAAAGTCGGTTCTCAAGATTTTTCGCGAACTACTCAACCGATATTAATTAAATTTTACGAGATATAATTTACAAGGTCTTCAACAAAAGGTTTTGTTTTTCAATTAAAACTATGTTTTAATTAAAGCACGTATGCTTTATGTTTACTTCATATGATTTTGTTCGAAGTTCTTCTTCTTCTTTTTCCCGAGGGCATATCGCCGTGGTATTGGAGGAGTTTTGAATATTTTCCTTTAAAATAATATTTAAAATAAAAAGTTTGATTAAAATATGTTTTTATTTTATGAAAAAAAGATCAATTATTGAAATGAGGCCGTTTTCTTGCTCGAAGAAACTCAAATAAATCCCTTATATAACAGAAACTGTTTCTTTGTGATTCACCTGAAAGTATAAGCAATTTCAGAATTGTTAGTTGCACTCTGCCAACTTGAATAATATTTCAAAAATTATATAATTTTAGTCAAATTAAGCTCTCTAAAGCGAAGAGACTTCTGAAATGAGTCCTGAGAATATCGTAAGTCAACTTTGTTCTAACTTGTGTAGGTGTTCCATGTACAAAAATTTCAAAACAGCTGGTACCACGAGGAGACCAGCCAAGCCAGGAGAGAGGCCAAAATGCGTGAGTATGAAGAACTTGACAAGCTGGTCGATAGGGGTAATGCTCGAAAATTCTACGAAAAGATGCGGCGGCTAACTGAAGGTTTCAAGACCGGAGTATACTCTTGTAGAGCCCCCAGTGGTGATCTTGTGACCGATGCCCAGAGCATACTTAAATTATGGAGGAAACACTTCTCCAGCCTGCTGAATGGCAGTGGACGTACAACGCCAGGAGAAGGCGAACCCTATTCCCCAATCGATGACGATGGAGCAGACATTCCATTGCCCGACCATGAAGAAGTTCGAATAGCAATTACCCGTCTGAAGAACAACAAAGCAACGGTGGCCGATGGATTACCGGCCTGGAAAATCAACAACCGACCAGATATTCACCATGCGCCAAGTCTTGGAAAAGACCCGTGACGTGAGGAAGGACCTCTCGGAGCCGTTCGATACCAAACGAGGTTTCAGACAAGGCGATTCCCTATCGTGTGACTTTTTCAACCTGCTTCTGGAGAAAATAGTTCGAGCGGCAGAACTTAATAGAGAAGGTACCATCTTTTATAAGAGTGTACAGCTGCTGGCGTATGCCGATGATATTGATAACATCGGCCTCAACACCCGCGCCGTTAGTTCTGCTTTCTCCAGACTGGACAAGGAAGCAAAACAAATGGGTCTGGCAGTGAACGAGGGCAAGACGAAATATCTCCTGTCATCAAACAAACAGTCGTCGCACTCGCGACTTGGCACTCACGTCACTGTTGACAGTCATAACTTTGAAGTTGTAGATAATTTCGTTTATTTAGGAACCAGTATTAACACCACCAACAATGTCAGCCTTGAAATCCAACGCAGGATTGCTCTTGCCAACAGGTGCTACTTCGGACTGAGTAGGCAATTGAAAAGTAAAGTCCTCTCTCGACGAACAAAAGCCAAACTCTATAAGTCACTCATAATTCCCGTCCTGCTATATGGTGCAGAGGTTTGGACGATGACAACAACTGATGAGTCGACGTTGCGAGTTTTCGATAGAAAGGTTCTGCGAAAGATTTATGGTCCTTTGCGCGTTGGCCACGGCGGATATCGCATTCGATGGAACGATGAGCTGTACGAGATATACGACGCCATTGACATAGTTCAGCGAATTAAAAGACATCGGCTACGCTGGCTAGGTCATGTTGTCCGGATGGACGAAAACACTTCAGCTCTGAAAGTATTCGACGCAGTACCCGCCGGGGGAAGCAGAGGAAGGGGAAGACCTCCACTTCGTTGGAAGGACCAGGTGGAGAAAGACCTGGCTACGCTTGGAATATCCAATTGGCGCCACGTAGCGAAAAGAAGAAACGACTGGCGCGCTGTTGTTAACTCGGCTATAATCGCGTAAGCGGTGTCTACGCCAATTATGAAGAAGGGTATATATTATCAAGTTTGGCACACTCCAGTGTGTAACAGTCTGAATTAAATGTCGGAAACCATATTAAATGTATGTACATATATGTACATATGTATAATAACGATTATCATGACGAGTCCATTTAGCCAACTTTCAACACAACCTTGATTTCACCAGCTTTCACGTGCTTTTTTCGGCTTAGACTAATCTTTGCCACGATATTCGGCGGAACGATCGTTTGTTTTCGGGTCGTAAGCATAGATCCAAGACTCATCCCCATCAAAATGGTCTTCACTGATCGTTTCGATATTCCAACGATTCCAGAAAAATCTCTGACTGTTAATCGCCGATTCTCAAACACTAATTCCCTTATTTTATTGACGTGCTGATCACCACTTTGATATTGATGGCCGTCCTAGACGTGGTTCGTCTTCAACACGTTCTCGACCCTCTTTGAATAATTTGCACCAATAAAAAAAACTTGCGTTCCGGCACCTGAAAATGATTCCACACACAAAATTTAATGAAACTTCTTCGTTGAACGAGTGAAAACACGTCGTAAAAATCACCGAATGCACTTCACGTAATTCAGAAAGACAAGCATGTACTAATCGCTAATAGTTTTTTTGATATGACATTTGGCACCAATGTCACTGACAGTTAAACCAAAATAAAAAATATATTTTGACTAATGTGTTTCCCGCGAAATTTAAATTAAAAAGTCCCGCTGTAGTAGCTGCCATACAAACTACAATTAAAACTTCTTTGGTACTAACGGGGTGTGTTAGGTGACTCTACATACCAAAGGCACCATTACAATTATTTAACTACTTTCAATGCCAAAAAAAGTACAGAAAATATTAAGGTAAAAATATACTAATGAATTTTGCCCTGAGACGTGACCTGCCTCGCGACGTGTAATTCAATTTTGTTGCATGCTTTTGTCTGCCAAATAAAAAAGTTAAATAATAAAACCTTGAAAAGTTCACACAATATAATTTTGTTTACCGTATGTTGGCAAAGAATGGCAATCGAAATAAAATGGGCATTTGGTGCGGACGACGGCAGCCGTTCGTTATTCAATTTAACATTTATTTGATAATTTCCGAAAAAGTTGTAACAAATTGAATTCTTTGCAGGCGGCCTTTACACGTTTTGTTGACGAACATGAAACCCACATCAACACGACGGGGTCAACAAATAGCCACAAACACCAATTGTATGAGCAGTGGCAACTGACCACCATTGCGCCACAATAACGCGTAAAGCTCGTGCAGTCATTCGGATCAGTTTAGTCTTAAAATTATTTAAATATTTGGATCTATGGCAAGTCAATTTTTATATTATTTTTGATGATTTTTCAGAAAGCGGTGGCAAAAAATTTACCACATGAATAGTAGTTTTTGGTCCATTCGTAATTTCGAATTCGAAAAACGTATGCATATTCAGGTTTATTTAATTTCATCGCCACACATTTTTATTTGCTCTTTTTTGCGTTCGATCTGGTGAAAATAAACTCGTTTATAATATTTTCACTGAGCAAACTTTTTCATTGAACTCTTCGGAATTCATTTGCTGCCTTTTTGTCGCACTTTCTGAATTCTTTTTTGGCTTTCGTTTATTTTGTATTGAATTCCAATATGCAGCCGGCAGACACAAGAATGGAAATGCAAATCTCCATGCTGTTGGCGATGTTAAAATGAAGCTATGGACTCTGATTGCAAACCGGATTGCATTTTCTGTTTTGTACTCCTTTTTTGGCTTGCAACAATTGGCCTGTCCAAGGATAAATGATCAGTTGATCCGAGTTTGTCCGCATGAAAAGTTAAGAATATTTGCCCACAGGATGCTTCAACGTGATGCACAAATATGTTTTGTTAAGTTTTCTTGTTAGCTATTTTATGTTTGCGATGAAGAGGTGACGTCAAAAATATCTGTTTTGAAAAGTGGTAACACGGCGAGAACTCAAAAAAGGAACATGCATCAGCCTTTTTGTTTAATAGTAATTTGAATGTCAAAATAGTCGGACCAGATATTCACCATAAGATCCTTCTCCACTTGGTCTCTCCAACGGAGTGAAGGTCTTTCTCTTCCTCTGCTTCTGCCGGCGGGTACTGCGTCGAATACTTTCAAAGCTGGAGAGTTTTCGTCCATTCGGCCGACATGACGTAGCCAGCGAAGCCGCTGTCTTTTAATTCGCTGAATTATGTCAATATCGTCGTATATATATACAATAATTCTTCAGCAAAACCTTTCCCTCGAAAACTCGTAACGTCGACTCATCAGATATTGTCATCGTCGATGCCTCTCCACCATATAGCAGGACGGGGATGGTGAGTGAATTTGATCTCTGTTCGTCGAGAGAGGACTTTACTGCTCAATTGTCTACTCAGTCCGTAGCACCCGTTGGCAATAGTTATTCTGCGTTGAATTTAGAGGTTGACGTTGTTGTTGGGGTTAATGCTGTTTCCAAGATAGACGAAATTATTTACGATTTCGAAGTTATGTATGTCTACAATGGCGACGGTTGTTTGTTTGTTGTCTTGCCTTCGTTCACTGCCAGACCATTTGCTTCGCTTATTTGTCCAACCTGCAGAAAACAGAACTAACGGAGCGGTTGTTATCGCCAATAATTTCGATGCCATTGGCGTACGCCAGTAGATTGTACCTTCTCCATTCATAGGGTTACCATATTTTCTGAAATGTCAGGGAATTCCCTGATTTTGACTTTCGGCATTGATTCCCTGATTTTCGTGAAGAATGCACTGATTCCCTGGTTTTCTCCTGAATCGGCGATTTTTTTAATTATTATTATTTTTTTTTGAGCGAGTGAGTGATAAAAAGAGAGTTTACTTGGGCGGTTTGATTTTGCGTATGATGCATTTACATGATTCATATCATTCGTGGTTGCGTTCCAAAACTCGACAGAGTTCAAATAGCTTAGGCTTTTCGGTATAAAATACCTGTACGAGTTGAACTCGGTTAAGTTTTGCAACGCACACCATATGAAAAAGAAAAAAAGGCGGTTGGGTTAAAGTTGGTGACCAAATTAGATTAATTTGCTGTGATCTGGTACATATTCAAGGGGACTGATTTTTACAGAGACTGATATGGCAATCCTATCTATTCAGCTCTGCAGCTCATAATATTTTCTCCACCAGTAGATTGAAGAAGTCGCATGATACGGAGCCGCCTTGTCTGAAACCTCGTTTGATAACGAACGGCTCAGAGAGGTCTTTCCGCATTCAGAAATAGCGGCATAAAAGCAACTCCCATCGTCATCGATTCGGGAATCGGGTTCACCATCTCTTGGTGTTTTGCTTTAACCGCCGTACAGGCCGGAGAAGTGTTCTCTCCATAATTTCAGGATGCTGTGGTCTGGGAACCTTCACAACTTTCTTTCAGCTTTATGAGAGAAATATGAAAAACGTGACCAAATTCAAAGAGAAGAATTTCCAAGAATTTTATATTCAAATTTATATTTCAAATTGAAAGCTCGTTATAAATCCAGGAGTTGTCAGGATGGCAATTTGACTTTGTCTAAAGACATTTTCAAATGAGTATTACATTTCGCTCAATACTGTAATGCGCATTTCGTATAAAGAGCGAAATATACTTTTGTCTTTTTAGTTTGATATTTATGTTGCTATTAAAAAATGGAAAAGCCAAGAAAATATTAAAATAAAGCTTCATTATTACTTACTACAGGAGGGTCTTTTTATTTAATGAAACCTTAGAAAAAGCTGGCAAGCAGTCTTTAATGTCAACGTGTTTGATTGACAAGGGTTAAAGCATGCAAATAATAAAAGTAATATCTGTCTTTACGCAGTAGCGATTTAGTGCCATCGCCTAACCGCATATAACGGCATAAAAGGTGCTTAAGCGCGTCAGTGTGAAGCGCTACAAAATATACTAGTATTAGCATTTCTTGAAGTTTTACAAGCACGCAGTTTGAATAGAGGAAAGGTGAGGAATGAGTGAACAAAGAAGGAAATGTGAACTGCTTCGTAAGTGCGCAATATTTCCTTGATGAAGGATGTTCAAATTGATAATAAACTCTGCCAGCACTAAATCAATCAACATCAATGAAAAGCCGCAATTTGCAAAGCTGTTTCGCTAATGGACTTTATTTTCATCGTGGCGTTTGGTTAGATGTTAAATTCGAAACGTTCGGTAAAATTTTGTTTGGGGTCTTTTAGCTGTTCAAAGAAGTTGTGATAAAGTAAATGAGTCGGTTTATGCGATGGATTTGTTAGAAGCATTTTCCTGCATGTGGTTGTCTTCATCCTTTTTTGAGTACTGAATATTTCCCAACTTTTGCGTTCAAACTCGCGATAATTGGCCACTGTCCGTGGTACCTTGCCTTCCATATATGTTATAAACGGTGATCCATTTCGAGGTTCGCAACATTTTTGAAGAAAAAGCACATTCACTTCAAATTTAATGGAGAATGCTTATTATCATTGGAAAGGACATTCTTTGGCATCCATTTTTTGAAGATTTTCTCTTTCAAATATTGGCCGCGGCTACGTCTAAGATGGTCCATCCGTTGATTCTAATTTCCGATGACTCGGTCTAGCATTTCGACTGGTAACTGGCGAATGACACGCGTGATGTGTTGCTCAAAGTCAAATTATCTGTTCACCGAAATGTACTCTCAATAAATCAGTTAATTGATGCGTTATGTGGGAAGTGGCGCCATCTTGTGGAATATAAATTTCGCCGAGACAACGGGATTCAATTTCAGGCACCAAATAGCCGGCTATCATGGCGCGATAACGGTTGTTATGGACGATTACGTTCTCAACGGCATCATTTTTGCCCATAAAGCCCAGCGATGTCGGGGGAAGATTGAGTGACTTCAGTTCTTGAACAAGCTGCATTTTGTATGCTCTATTCAGGCTAATATTATCCAATAATGAATGCTGGGTCTCAAGCTGTGTGATGGTGTCTCGAATAGGCTGCTCAGTAGGCCGATTATGTTGACCATATGTTGAGCGAATCGCGCGAAACGCATTCTTTACAGAACGTGAATTTCCGTAATAAAGTTGAACAATTTGTAAACGTTGTTCAGACGCACGTCTTTCCATGATGAAATGCCAAACAATACTGAACAAAAATAACATGACAGCTTGATCTGTCAAAAAAAGGCTGTTGAAAAAGTACTTCTACTTGGATTAACCGTAATATCTCACTTAGAGGCTATTGTTTTTTTCGCAACTTTTTTTAACACGTTGTCTGCCATGTGGTTTCAATGGAGCTTCCTTCACCTTGGTAACCCGTATTGTTAAATCCATAACTATCCTCACATTTTTTATCATAAACCTTGCGGTGCCTTGAAAATTGTAATAAATATTACCAAATTCACGTTGCATCGCACAATAAACATGGCAACAATGACATTGTTGAATGTCAACCAACTTGCGACATAGCAACAAATGTGGCCATATAAAGTTTTGGGAACACCTGAAAGTATCTTTAGACTTTTGGTCTTTGAAAATTGCCATGGCATAAAAGGTTCGTTTACACGCGAACTTAGCGTCCCTTACATGTTTATGAGTATATAACTGTGTATTTACATATCTCGATTAATATTGCGAGAGTGGAAATATGAACCGCTTTCCTTTGTAAGACCGTAGGAGCAAAAGTTATTATGATTTAATCCTGTATCCACATACGTATCTATCAAACAGTTGTTTTGCCTTAACTCTTCTATCCATTTTCATCACGTCTCCGCACTCGCTTTCATTTATTGCCTTGCATGCACCATTCAACCAGCAAAAGTTACTTTACGCAAAAGGAAATTTGTTTCGACGTTGACAAAGCGCTTACGCTGAGTATCCTTGTTTTTATGTATGTACACATACATATGTGTGTATACTCCTATGGAATGGTGCCTGTACCCTGCTAATGCGTGTTACTCATACGCCCTGATACCCTGGCCCCATATATCATAGTGCTCGTTGCAATAAAGTTTAGCAAAGTTCATTTCTACACATGTTTTTCGCACTTTTACTCGCCTGCACTTTATTTTATGATTATTATATACTTTGTAACCACTTTTTTGTTGTTGCGAATGTTGATAGCATTTTGTACATATAATCTTGTTTATCTTTTGT
Source organism: Bactrocera neohumeralis (assembly GCF_024586455.1). Taxonomy (NCBI): domain Eukaryota; kingdom Metazoa; phylum Arthropoda; class Insecta; order Diptera; family Tephritidae; genus Bactrocera; species Bactrocera neohumeralis. Next base: position 53,386,115 of record NC_065923.1, read on the forward strand.
TGCCTTTGGTGTTGTTGTGTTGATGTCTGCACCGCCTCTTCACTAAACACCACATGATTTACTCAACGCTGCACGCTCGAAATGTAATGTTGCGCGGTAATGTAAAGTAATGTAATCAATGTGCAACGTGCCACACAGAAACATGTTGTACGGAATTCTGCTCAAAGCTGTGACGCTGAGTTGGAGCGCGCGAGCGTTGAAACTGCTCTGTTACACAATGCTATTCCACACCCGCAAATTTTAGTATTGACATTGTTGTTGTTGTTGTTTGCGCCGCGTAAACAGTGTTTTAGTTTTTTGGGGCACATGCTTATCACGTTTCAATAGTTTCAGATTAGAGACGCGTGTCCGAACGCTTAATGATGCTATAAAGTGATGTACACAAACAAGTGCCCCCTTTCCCCTTCTTTCGTATATCCACTTGGTGTGCAACACATAGGCACATACTAGTCGATGGGCTAACGGTGCTGCTGCAGGTACAAATGATTCTGTGTTTTTGCAAACACTAAAGTAAACACAGTTTGAAATGTGCCTACATAAATATAAGCTCTTGTGTACAGTGGTGTGCAAACATATTGCCAACTCGATAAAATCGTCAAAATTCTACTGATGGCCTGGCAATATCTGTTTCAAACCTAAATTTTTGTTGGACTGACATTGAAAGTACTTTCATGTTCTCCAATTCACATTTGATGAAGAATTTATCCAAAAGCAATTTTCTATGAGCCAAATTCCGGAGCTTTATAATCGCCGTTCTTTAGCAGTAAAGAGCCTATTTGTAAACAGAAGAGAGTAAAATAGCTTCACCAAACTTCAATAGGTTTAAGCAACGAACAAAGTTTATGGAAAATAGAGCATTTTTTCCGACTTTTCTCCAACAGTATCTCCTCGAATATACTTTAAAGGCGGTTTTAAACTTCTTAATTAAAATTTTTTTTTTTTTGAATTTTCAAATCTGTTAATAATTTTTATGGTATTGCGTTTTTGCTTTCAAAGTGTTTAAAATATGAAAATTTTAAATACCAAAAAATCTTCTCGGCGTTACCTTGGGATAACTAACGTCTAGTGAAAGAACTTTGATTTCTTAATTTCAGATGATCTGGATTCTCATTTATGTTCTGAACTGGAAACAGGTCCCTGTGCTTCCTTGTCATGCAATACCATGCCTAATAAGTCGACGCAGACAGGATTTGAACTTATTAAAATGAAAATTTTAACTTAACTTTTCCAGCATTCTTCTATTCAGCTCAGCAAAGTACATGTGTCTATCGACAAGCATACTTTCCAAACAAAGAAGGCCTGTTATGGATTTATCTCTATTTTTGAACGCTATTATCTTGTCAAAATACTTTAGAGCGAGTTTGGTAAATGTGAATTCCTCAAATGATGAATGGTTTTTAGTAAAGTAGTATTTAAACAGGGATTGAAATATATAATATATGTATGTACATATGTATCTTATATATAAAAATTAATCGCATAATGTGTTGCTAAGCGCATAACTCAAGAACATAAAATTTTGCCAATTCTTTTTTTAAAAGGTTCGTTGAGGTTCAAGGATGGTTTTTACGGAAAAGAAAAATTCTAATAATTGCCGGAAAACCCCCTAAAAAACAGCCTTTTTCTTTTTCTCATACAAACGAATGAATGATCGTTTGTTAGTAGCGCTAAGAGATCAATCTTGATGAAATTTTGAGAGGTTGTTCGTTGTGGATCGGTCAAGGTTTAGAAATAAAAATACCGGGAAGAGTTTAGTATACCGTCCCAGGATTTCAAGTATAAAAAGATTATCCTGATCAAGGATATATATAGTTATAGCCGCAGAAAGCTTATAGTTTTCGAGATATTCGCGTTTAAAGTTGAAAATTTGCAATATTTTAATAACATATTTTCGATATATAAAATTAATTTTGCAATTATATTTTTCACTTTTATATCCACTAACACTTCACTAATTCATTTGTGCACATTTATTTTATATAATATAGTGCAAAAATAGCTTTTAATATACATTTAAATTATTGTTGAATTATGATTATTTAAGAATAACAAATGAATTACAAACTGTCAAATAATCAGTGTTACCTTATCGACATCATTTGTAATAAAGTGAACAGATTATACCCCAAATACGAGAATCAACAACCTATAAAAAAAATAACCCTGGTAGGTGTATCAAATTTTTTTCGCGTAGAACTGTTTTTTGCGTTGGCGGGCTTCGGCCGCGCTTTAAAAAAAATAACCCTGGTCGGTCCAACACCGGGGTGTATCAAATTTTTTTTCGCGTAGAATTCCTTTTTGCGTAGGCGGCCTTCGGCCGCACTTGAGATGACAATCAACAGGCCACAAGGATAGTCGCATAGTGTGTGGCATAAATTTGGAAATGCTATGTTCTTCACACGGTCAGATATACGTGGCGTGCTCACGAGTTGGAAAACCATCTTTTCTGTATACCGGAACAGAAACCAAAAAATGTTGTTTATCAAACTGCGTTACATTGAAAAAAAATGTAATGATAAATTTAACTTTCTTTTCATTTCAAATCACATAATTTCACGTAGGACAATGGCTGCGGGGTCCGCTAGTTATATGTAAAATGTAACGCCTTTTTTGTATGTCAGCGCGTTACGCCAGAACCACAGTACGGAAAGACGTGAAAATTTGCACTGGTATGCCTTTAGTCCTGGAGAAGGTCCTAACGGTGTTCTTTTTTGCAAAGTCACCGTCGATTTCGAAATTTTTGTCTATATTTATAACTCAGGAACGGGTTAACCGATTTGGCTAAAAATTGGTGATGAGGTAGCTTGGAACCTCGGGAAGGGCATAGGCTACTTTCTATCGTTTTATGTTAAAAGTCACAACAATTCATAAAAAAAAAAATATATTTCAAAACATAAGCATGTGTTCAATATTGATAGTTTTTGTTTACATACACAGATGTGTATATGAATTATGTATATAGTTGTAACTGAATAAGAAAAGGTGGAATCATAATTTGAGATGAGTGCATAATAGCTTACAAATATTCCTGTGTTTTCTTACGTGTAGTATCTGGGTGTTAGCAGTCGATTTGGCAATTACATTCGATGAATGTTAAACAAAACATTACCTTATGCTTAGATAGGGGGCGTGAGAAGCGCCCTCTATTGCTCTACTCTTGCAGTGTTATTCACTATAACAAGAAGCATATATATGTATGTGTAGAGACTGTAGAGATGTTGCTACATCATACATACATCCATATGTATTTACAATAATGTATGTACTATTCCCCTCTGCAGGGTTGTGCGCTGGGTTTGGTACCCGCCACGTAAAAAATCTTACCAATGAAAATCAACAATCAGCCTCGGATGAGAGACCCCCCTTTTGATGACGACCATGGCAAACGAAATAAGGACTACGATATCAGGGCATGCACCTGAAATGTCCGGAACCTTAATTGGGAAGGTGCCGCTGCCCAGCTGGTTGATGTCCACGCGAAAATAAAGGCTGACATCACCGCCGTCCAAGAAATGCGATGGACGGGACAAGGACAGACACGAGTAGGTCCTTGTGACATTTACTACAGTGGCCATATAAAGAAGCGCAAGTTTGGTGTTGGATTCGTGGTGGGAGAGAGACTCCGTCGCCGAGTACTATCATTCACTCTGGTGAATGAACGTTGCGCCCACGCCCCGACGGAAGAGAAGGATGATGTGACAAAGATATTGCTGATTTGCGCCCACGCCCCGACGAAGAGAAGGACGATGTCAAAATCGTGCTTGGCGACTTTAACGCCAGTGTGGGCAAAGAAGGTGTCTTTGGCACTACGGTCGGTAAATCCAGCCTCCACGACGAAACATCCCCAAATGGGTTGAGACTGATTGACTTCGCCGCGGCCCGAAATATGGTTATCTGTAGTACTAGATTCCAGCATAAAAAGATTCATCAAGCTACCTGGCTGCCTCCGGATCGAAAAACTACCAACCAGATCGATCATGTTGTGATAGACGGAAGACACGTCTCCAGTGTTTTAGATGTTCGTGCGCTCCGAGGTCCAAACATCGACACGGACCACTATCTTGTTGCAGCTAAGATTAGCACCCGCCTCTGTGCAGCAAAAAGCGCACGCCCGCAAACACAAGGAAGGTTCGACGTCGATTTTCTACTCGGCTTGCACTCCTGCTCTGTGAGAGCACTCGTCAACAACTCGGTGTAAGGGAACTGTGGGACGGCATTTCAAACTCCTTACGTACAGCTGCAACCGAAAACATTGGTTTTCGGAATGTGCAAAAGAACAGCTGGTACGACGAGGAGTGCTGTGTCGCAGCGGAGAGAAAACAGGCTGCCTACCTCGCAACGTTACGATCGACCACAACACGTGCGGGATGGGATAGATACCGAGAGTTGAAAAGGGAAGTGAGACGCATTTGCAGACAAAGGAGAGAGACCGAAATGCGTGAGTACGAAGAGCCTGATAAGCTGGCCGACAGGGGTAATGCTCGAAAATTCTACGAAAAAATGCGGCGGCTTACAGAAAGTTTCAAGACCGGAGCACACTCCTGTAGAACCCCCAAAGGTGATCTAGTGACCGATGCCCAGAGCATACTTAAATTATGGAGGGAACACTTCTCCAGCCTGCTGAATGGCAGTGAACGCACGATGGAGCAGACGTTCCATTACCCGACCATGAAGAAGTTCGAATAGCAATTGCCCGCCTGAAGAACAACAAAGCGGTAGGGCCGATGGATTGCCGGCCGAGCTATTCAAATACGGCGGCAAAGAACTGATAAGAATGCATCAGAAAATATGGTCGGACGAAAGCATGCCCAACGATTGGAATTTATTGCTATGTCCAATCCATAAAAAAGGAGACCCCACAATCTGCGCCAACTACCGTGGGATAAGCCTCCTCAACATCGCGTATAAGGTTCTATCGAGCGTACTGTGTGAAAGATTAAAGCCCACCGTCAACAAACTGATTGGACCTTATCAGTGTGGCTTTAGACCTGGAAAATCAACAACCGACCAGATAGTCACCATGCGCCAAATCTTGGAAAAGACCCGTCAAAGAAGAATCGACACACAACACCTCTTCGTCGATTTCAAAGCTGCTTTCGACAGCACGAAAAGGAGCTGCCTTTATGCCGGGATGTCTGAAACTAATACGCCTGTGTAAACGAGGTTTCAGACAAGGCGACTCCCTGTCGTGCGACTTCTTCAACCTGCTTCTGGAGAAAATAGTTCGAGCTGCAGAACTAAATAGAGAAGGTACCATCTTCTATAAGAGTGTACAGCTGCTGGCGTATGCCGATGACATTGATATCATCGGCCTCAACACCCGCGCCGTTAGTTCTGCTTTCTCCAGGCTGGACAAAGAAGCAAAACAAATGGGTCTGGCAGTGAACGAGGGCAAAACGAAATATCTCCTGTCATCAATCAAACAGTCGCACTCGCGACTTGGAACTCACGTCACTGTTGACAGTCATAACTTTGAAGTCGTAGATAATTTCGTCTATCTTGGAACCAGCGCAAACACCACCAACAACGTCAGCCTAGAAATCCAACGCAGGATAACTCTTGCCAACAGGTGCTACTTCGGACTGAGTAGGCAATTGAGAAGCAAAGTCCTCTCTCGACGAACAAAAACCAAACTCTATAAATCGCTCATAATTCCCGTCCTGCTATATGGTGCAGAGGCTTGGGCGATGACAACAACCGATGAGTCGACGTTACGAGTTTTCGAGAGAAAAATTCTGTGAAAGATTTATGGTCCTTTGCGTATTGGCCACGGCGAATATCGCATTCGATGGAACGATGAGCTGTACGAGATATACGACGACATTGACATAGTTCAGCGAATTAAATGACAGCGGCTACGCTGGCTAGGTCACGTTGTCCGGATGGATGAAAACACTCCAGCTCTGAAAGTATTCGACGCAGTACCCGCCGGGGGAAGCAGAGGAAGGGGAAGACCTCCACTTCGTTGGAAGGACCAGGTGGAGAAGGACCTGGCTTCGCTTGGAGTCTCCAATTGGCGCCACGTATCGAAAAGAAGAAACGACTGGCGCGCTGTTGTTAACTCGGCTATAATCGCGTAAGCGGTGTCTACGCCAATTAAGAAGAAGAAGATGTACTATTCCTTAAGGGATCGCCTAAGTGTAAACCTCCGAAAAATCACTGCGTTCGCGATTTTTTGTTTTAATGTTGGAATTAACTAATCAGTCCGATTTTTTATAAATAAATACGTTCATGACGAATACAAAATGGTTAAAATTACACGTAGAAAAAAAGGTTCTGTACAATGTCCGCGATTGAGGTCCCAATTTTGGTCTAATGCAAAAATTTCAAAAAGATTAGTAAGCGTAGAAATTTGACGAAATGGCGGCGGTTTGAAAAAAAGTATCGAATTTTTTTCGACGGTTTTTCGTAGACAAAAATAGTAAGACTTCAAAAAAATAAAAGCTTTCACAGCGCGATAGCGATTCACATTAAAAATTTTCTCTCCTAATTCGAACTAGATATCTTCAAAACCCTTCCTTTAAGAGTGGAAACCGTTTTGAAAATCACTATTCTGAGGAAACCGCGTTTAAAGATTAGAGTCGCTATGTTCCCCAGTCTGTTCGCTTTCTACAAGAAATGCTGTAGTTACCGTAATAATTTGAATTTCGATTTTAAAATTTGAAAGAATGTTTATTATAGTGCAGAGTATCCGATAATGCAACAAAAAAGGTATATTTCTCGAAAATTTCACACTGACACGATCCCTTAAGTCAACAAAATATGTAGATTTCCAATCTAACTATTCCATTATATTGCTATCACGATAAATGATATCCTTGACAACCAAATAAGTCAATCAGTGGTCAAAGCTTTCAAACTTAAAGACCTCAAATCACAAGTCAGGGCCACTTAAAAATTTTGACTCACTTGACACCAAGCTTGTTAGTAAATCGAATGACAGAAGAGCGCTAAAGTACGGTTGAAATTCGCCAGAGAGCGATTGGAGAGATTAGGTAGCAGATGACTCGAAGATTGTAATCTGGTCAGTCGAATCAAAATTTAATCGTTTTAGTCAGATGTCAAACAAAATAGTTGGATCGCCTTGGGGAGACCATCCAAAGGAACAATATTACAAAAGCAGTGAAGTATGGTCAAGGGGCTTCATAGTATTTGCTTGTTTTACATGATGTTATGTTGTACCTCTACAAAAAGTTTATGGAAAAATGGCTTGCCGAACGAAATTCCTTACAAATGCAGTGGCCAACCCAAAATCCTGATCTGAATCCGATTGACAATACAAAAAATAAAACAATAGCGATCAACCCCAACGGGAATTGCGTGGTATTCCAAATAAATTTGTACAGAATTTGATGGAAAGTATGTCAAATCTGCTACAAAGTATTTGATGTAATAAATAATTACCAGAAATTAGGTATTTTTTGAAAGTTTTTGTATCGTGCAAAATTGAGTACATGTTTTAGTTTTATTAGTTTGTTTCTTAGAATTTTATATCTTATTTTCAGTATTATTAACCATTTTGCTTAGAATTGAACATCAACTAAATGAACTAAAAGGATAAAAAACTTGTTTTACGTTTTCTCTGGTACTTCTATTGTTATGCAGATATAAATACACGAATCACAAACATGTACTCCTTTGTGCTCCCTACCGTAAGTGCTTCAGCAAATAATTACAATCATTGGTTACTTGTTTGACCTGATCTTATTTCAATGTTGTTCAACAGAAAATTATATAATTTTTTATACTGAGGAGCCTGCTAATGAAGGCATTTTTGCATTTGACTACTTCACTTATTTTCCAATTTCTTCCAATCAAAAATGTCAGTTGAAGCCGCAGTGCCCTCACTATTTCTCATTTATTTCTCAAAGTCGTTTGGTTGCATTTCAACGGTAGGAACCATCTTTAGCATTTGCTAGAGCGTTAGCGTTGGAAATTCTACCGAAGAAAATCCTAATAATAATTAATAAAATTATGAAGTAAACGATTTATTGTGAAAATATTCATAGAAAAACAATTTCTAAGCTCATGTCTGCAGACAACATATCCTGAACATTTTGACATTCAAATTCACTTGCAATTTTCAAATTTATATTCCTTTAAATTCTATGTATATCGAATAAGTAGTGAGTAATGCTGATGTATTGAATATGTCAACCGTGCAACCAGCAATGTAATTGCTTATACCTAAATATCATCTATGCAAAAATGTCATGAAATATGTTTTAAAATATTTTGTTATATTTATTATCTGCACAAAGGTCACTTTTATCATACAATCTGCTAATACGGGTAAACGAGACGACCCATTTAACCTTTGGCTTATATTGAATTTGAATCAATTTATACATATGTATAAGTGGAATGAGGTGCTTGAAGTAGTGCCCACTGAAAGGATATTAAATTTCCGATGATGGCTATTTACAATGTTGGGATAAATTTTATATACAAGTAAATTTCTGTTAAATTGTCATTATTTATGAAGTCTGGCAAAATATTATTGGTTAACCGCAATTGAAACAAGTAAGGAAGGGCTAAGTTCGGGTGTCACCGAACATTTTATACTCTCGCATGATAAAGTGATAATCGAGATTTCATTATCAGCCATTTACATATTTTTCAAATACCGTATTTGTGTAAAGTTTTATTCCGCTATCATCATTGGTTCCTAATATATATATATTATACAGAGAAGGCATCAGATGGAATTCAAAATAGCGTTATATTGGAAGAAGGCGTGGTTGTGAACCGATTTCACCCATATTTCGTACATGTCATCAGGGTGTTAAGAAAATATTATATACCGAATTTCATTGAAATCGTTTTTGTAGTTCCTGAGATATGGTTTTTGGTCCATATGTGGGCGACGCCACGCCCATTTTCAATTTTTAAAAAAGGCCTGGATGCAGCTTCCTTCTGCCATTTCTTCCGTAAAATTTAGTGCTTCTGACGTTTTTTGTTAGTTGGTTAACGCACTTTTAGTGATTTTCAACATAACCTTTGTATAAGAGGTGGTTTTCGCCATTTTGTGGGCGTGGCAGTGGGCCGATTTTGCCCATCTTCGAACTTAACCTTCTTATGGAGCCAAGAAATACGTGTACCAAAATTCATCATGATACCTCAATTTTTACTCAAGTTACAGTTTGCACGGACGGACTTACGGACGAATGGACAGACGGACGGACAGACAGACATCCGGATTTCAACTCTACTCGTCACCCTGATCACTTTGGTATATATATAACCCTATATCTGACTATTTTAGTTTTAGGACTTTTAAACAACCGTTATGTGAACTAAACTATAATACTTTCCTTAGCAACTTTGTTGCGAGAGTATAAAAATTGTGTAAATGTACTTGCTCCTCATTGGGGCTTTTCTAAATATCATTTATTTCTAGAACAAAGTTTATAATTCTGTATACTGATGGGTGTACCGTAAACTTAGGATTAAACAAAGCGGTTTTGAAATAATATTTAACACCCAGAAGGAAACATCGGAGTCCCTTTAAAGGATGCATACAAACGATAAGCGTGAAGGGCTGAGTAGATTTAGCCATGTCCGTTTGTCTGTACATAACTCAGTTTTCGAGATACCGGTCTGAGATTTTGCGCAGTTCCTTTACTCTCCAAGGGAATCTGGTATCTTTTGTATTTTTGAAGGGTATCTTGCACTGCCCAGCTTTCAGGTTAATTGTATTTTAAATGGAAGCCAGTTCAAATTATCTGTCAAAAGCGAAGCAAAATAGTTTTCCGAAGGCCAAATAGCTAATTATGTTTAGAAAAGCTTTCTGCGCTGGTTACTAATTATCAAGCCATTCAATATTTATATACCCACTTAGAAGTTGCTGTACCATCTATAATATGTCCAAAGAGATGAACGTTTGCTATATTTCAAACTAAAGCCGACTTTTGTAATATTTGAAACGTTTTAACAGCATTTCACTTCTCAGCACTACATCTAACGGTTGTTAATTCTATACCACAAGAAATACATGAACAAATTTCGTAGCGTTCGTTGCAAATGAACTGGCACTTAACTGACATGATGCACCGCTTGACTCCGGCCAGCACTTCCTGCCTCTTAGAGAGCGCAGCCTTTGCCCAGCTAACCTTTCAACAGCTCGGTAAGCGGAGACTCCAGCCTCTGTTGGGGGTCGTATATAATCTCTGCAAATTGTCTTCGCCTGCTTTCCGAGTCCCCAGCTTCATGTAACCATTGCTGGCGGCAAGGCAAAAGCTAAATCCAATATGTACGTTGCGCAGGCTGTGTTGTATTTGTTAATTAGTAGAGTCTAAAGTTGCAGCAACATTGCGGGCAAGCAAATTACAAAACTAAATAACTAACTAACAAGCAGCAGAGGCTACAAATTATAAACATGCACTTATTTAAAATGCTCGCTGCCAGAAAATAACACCATGCCCCTGTTGCAGCATGGCAGCTGCAAGGAGCCGAGAGTAAAAATTCGTAAGCCGGCAAACATAATGTGCATTTAAGGCATTAAAATATGTGCCACGTTCGGAAGTGTGGAAAATGCGCAGCAACAAGGGCGAAATTTGCCGCCATCACTTGCAGCACCCTGCCACACGTCTGTTGCATAATTTATAATAAAGACAATATGTTGCTCGAAATGGCAGAAATTAAAATTGTTGCAGCTACTGTGTGCGCTGGTGCGTTTGAGTGCAGCCTTGTGGCATGTGCTTAACTGTAACGAGTTGCATGTTTGCAGTAACTGTAGTCAACACGCTTCAAATAGCAATGGCAAGTTTTTAAAAAATATCCATCCAACTTGCCACTGTCGAGCGGTATGTTCCACAGAGAAATATTTAGTGAATTGTTGTGAATCCTGAACTTGACTTCCAATAAGAATGTAAAGGGCTTACGAAGAAAATAAGGGCATCAGCTAAGGATTAAAACTGAAGTTATTGAAAAAAGTGAATAATTATAAGTAAGAAGGGGCTAAGTTCGCGTGCAACCAAACATTTTATACTCTTGCAACTTGCAAGAATCAAAGCCAGGAAAATACTTTAAGATGTAAAACCAATCATATAGAGTAAAGTCACCCGGACTTCGAAAGTCCAGAAAGGATTTTTTCTGAATTCTAATTGTATATCCTATACATTTACCGATATTTTCGGTCAAAAGTCAACAATAAATACTGGGGCCCACATTTTTTATACCTATGTGCTTGATTTAGGGTGCAATACTATTTTATAAGAGTCTGATTCGATTCAAAGATTATGTTTAATACCGAGTTTAATTCATTTTTATTTTCAAAAATCGATAAAAATTTTACTAAGTTGTTCAAACACTTTACATAATCGAAAAATTTGCACTGAACTTAATTTACCATGCGCTGGTATAATGTCATTCGGTTCCGGTCGTCAAAGGCCCTCCAGGGGACGTATTGCTCGGGAAGTGAATATCAAGCAGCATCCGAAGTGCTTCTTCACTGTCCACTTCCCATTTGCGTCTTAAAGATAACTCGGGGGGACGGGTACTTTGCGAGAATATGCCTGCACCTAGAGGACTCATGACAGCCCTCCACTTTTCTGCAATAGCTTTTCCATGAAATCCTCTTTGCCTTTCTTAACTCGGACTTGTATATTGCAAATCGAGTTTTTTACAGCACCCAGTTATCAGTTGACTCACTTCTACAGGCCTTGTTGAATAAACGTCTGTAGGACGCTCTGATTTCCGAGAGTTCTATAGGGATTTTCCTCTGCCCTTTGGTGTTTTTAGTGAACAGGAGCTCTCCAGCGCAGTTTTACACGCCGAGCTGAAGACTTCCACCCACCCTCAGATACCTGATCAGCATGCTTACATCTTACTGCTCTTTGAATAGCGCAAAAAGGGTCCCTACTCAGAGCCGCTATCCGTACCAGGAAAGATACCTGAGCTGTCTCAGTACCAAGGACAAGGCAAGAGTTGGCGCACGCCATTATGAGCCTATACGTTCAGAGCCGAACAGCGCAAATAAGGAGTCGCCTCAACTTACACCTACCACAAAAACTTAAAGACAAAAGGAGCATGTACTCTGAGGCCTGACAGGGTTATAACGAGTTGCGACATTAGCCCGTCAGCAATTTCTGATGAGTGTTACCACATCTTATCCTAAATCCTGTAATGCTAATCCTACTCATATTTCAGTTTCATTGCTGAAGTTGTCCAGGAGTTGAAAGGCCGTGAAGGTCGCAGGTTATTTAGCATTTTCCAGGGTGCACCAACTTTTAGACGACCTGCCCTACATCCCAAAATTTAAGCTTGATAAAAATCTCTTAAGATTTGTATATTATTTTAAAGGTGTGAGTGTCTTCTTTATTAAACCGCTCCTAAATTAAAGTTCTTAATTAAAACAATTGGTTGATAATTAGCTCAGTTATAGGTAAGCAGTGCGCAAAAGTACGAAAATTCGATTTTACGATATTTATCTCCATAAATGTTAGCATTTTGTTGCTTGAACAGAGTATATTACCTTATAAAATATATATTGTATATAAATTATCAAATTGTTAGCAAGAGTTAATTTGGCACACCCTGTATTAATTTCAATTTCCACGGCATTGGTTTACATCCTAGCGGATCCTTCGAACAATTCGCTTTGCTGCCAAGTGCAAATTCGAAGAAATGTAAACAACCAATAATAAAATGTATACAAATTGTTTACCTCAGAAAAGAAAAGTTTATTTCAATAAACTGCCAAATGCGATCGTTATTTGGATTAAATAGCTGCTGAACTCTAGCCAATTTTAAATACAAAATAAGATAGTGTTTGCATGTAAGAAGCTCAACATTTAAGCGCTTATATTCAGCTGTCATTTTGTTTAGTTTTACTATTTGTAAGCCAAAGAGAACATATTCTATGCAAGAGTTAGGAATTTCACTCCTGTAAGCTCTCCTTAGTCATGCGATAGTCTCCAACTACAACTACAACAGTTGCACACACTTTCAGCGGCAGCTTCACTCAACCGTAGCGATGGTCTACAGCAGTTATCGCCCTTTCAGCGCTGCCTTTAGCTTGACTGCGCGTGGATCCGCTTAACAAATAGCGCCAACTTTAGCAGGATTGCCGCACTCATACACTCTCACATATTTATATATATTTATATGCGTGTGTGTTAACTGATTTTTACGCCCACTGGCTGCCCACTTCGGTTCTGTTGTTAACAAACGATGCTTATTTTATTTATGCACCTCATTCGCTGTTGTGCCACGCGCCACTAACGGTAACTGCTGTCAATGTCATGCATTCGCTGTATATACCTTTATGTTCATCACAAAGCTTACGCACACTGAATATTCGCCTTGACTTGCTATTATTGCGATTTTACTTTATTTGATATTCGCCACCGAAATTCGCTCTTACTTTGAGTTAAATAAGTATTGAGGCTCCAGTGCAACGCTGCAATTTGGTGATGCGGCATTGTTGGTGACACGTTTTAAATCGCAGCAGCGAGCGTTCGAAATATTTTCTCGGTACTCAATTGCGGCATAACAAATGTATTTCTGCTACGGTACGACGTGGCGTATGAGTGACGCGCAAAGTATAAGGCGGGCCGCTTGTGTCACACTTTGCCTCTCATCTGATGTGCGTGAATGTGACTATGCAACGACGTTGCTGTTGTTGGGCAGGCCATACGAAGTGCATTTTATTCAATGGTAAATTCGATTGGCCCTATCGGGGCTGTTGTTGGCAGTGGCGCACAACTCACATGCCATTCTCACAAACAATATTGGATTTCCACGAATTTCGCATGAAATTGAAAAGTGAGTGCCACTTTTTATGCTGTTTTATTTACATGGAAAATAAATATTGAAATACACATGCATGCATGCATTTGCTGTGCTTGACACTTTCGATTCCTCGACGCCATTTTCACAGTTATTTATGCAGAGTGGCTCATTCGTTGGGCCATTTCGTAGAGTTGTTAATAAAAAATTTATATTTTTTTTTTAAATAAATGTTTAATATTTACTTTAAAAGCTTCCCTTACTTGCTTTTGGTCTCAATAAGCTTGGTGTTTGTTCCTTCAAAATGTGTTTGTTTAGGCAGACTATTCTTATAGTGAGGTATTTTCTAAAATTTAAATTTATTACAAGTATTTATTCTAGGTACTTGACCGAGTCTCGCATTTATTGCATATTTCAGAACGTCGAAAGGGTGATGGTTTTCATGAAAGCTCCTTTTAAGAAAGAAATGCACTCAAGGAATCGCCACAAAACCGGTTTGTTCTATTGTAGCGCTTATGTAAAATCCTGTTTGTATCAAAAATTGGTTAATTATTAACGAAGATATCTCAGTAGACCAAGTAAATGAGCTGAGGAAATATTTTTTGATGAGTAGCTTAAGATAATAGGCAAATTTTGTTGTAACGGTTTTTTCTTTTATTCGCGAAATTGTCCTTTTGTGCATTTCATGTCAAGGTCTAAGGTGGATAAGTTGAATCTTAAACAGAATCCAGTTTAACGTTACCTGTATCTAACACTCTTTTAATCGGCAAGTTATATCGCACCCAGGTTTTTACTCTTAATGATTCTAAAGTAAAAAGCCCAGCTTGTAACTTCTACCTCTTTACTCACTCATTCATTTAAAAAACCCACCCAATGTAACTCCTCAACCGTCACGCCCAATCAATCATACAAGCATTAATGTACAGAGCCCGCTGAATTATTTATTTGAACAGGTGTGCTTTGTAAGCTTTTAAAAGTTATTTGTGTGTTTTTTACGAGGCAAAGTTTTTCGCTTTCACACCGATTTTGTGGGTCGAGTTTTTCCACGGTTTAATTGTAATTTTTCAATCAGCCAAAGGCTTAGCCACAGGCGCCGGTGAACACTTTAATGGCGTCGGAGTGTTATATAGATGTTGTTGTTGCTGTTATTGTTATTTTAGCACACAAACTCTTAGTCGTTTCAGCAGCCTGTTAGGAGGCTGTGTATACCGTTAACTGCTGCAAACCGAAGCAGAGATTTTGTTTAATGTTTTCCATGAGAAATTACTGCCAACATTTCGTTGTATTTATATAAAAGCCGTTCGTCTGCATTTACCGATAAAGGACACCTTGATTAATAACGGTAATATGTATAAAAATATTTTAGTGTGTGGAGCTATGGGTGCATATTATATGTATGTATGTATGTATATGTATTTGGTTGTTGGGCACAGCTGTTTGTTCGAAGCAAAATGATTATTTGCTAGAAAGTTGGAATGCCAGAGGTGTTATACGACGAAGATATGCGGTATATGTATATGTATATGCATATTTGCATATAGCGGCAATGACATTAAAGCCTGTAAAGGCTAATTTAGAGAAATGGAGCTCAGAAACTTTCGATAGCACAAAGTTGTCATTAGACGAATCGTCACTCCGCCTTGTAAAATAAGCAGCATTCATTGAAGCTACGAAAATTCAGAAGTTAAATCTGGTCAGCATAATCAATGAATAGTCTAACTTATTTCTCTCAGAGGTAAGCCACAGTATAGGCCTTCCAATGCGATTTCCAGTATCAGAAAATAGAAAGGAGGTAATTATAGTTAGGTGAAGCAGGCAATAACCATAATCTATACAGGCAGTACCAAAATCTATTTTTGCATGTTCGATTTAGAATCACAACTAAACTCAATGGAGACTAATTAGAATTAAAACTTCTCTTTTAAATGCATTCAGAAGCTGCCACTGAGATTACCGATCGACTTACAAGCTCTGTAGTCTATACTGCCGGCCGTGTGAATACTAAAAATAACGGGAAGTTTAATAAACTTGAAAAGGTTGGATAATCCATGAAGAAAATGTGAGATTCCATACAGATATTCATTGTAATGCAAAATGGGCATCCGATAATGAACCAAGCGAACCTTATTCTAATATACGTCTGTTGGATAAAAAAAACTTGCTAGATTGGTCAAAAGAAATTATTTCATATACAAACTTTCAGCGCCGACCACGTCACTTGTCATTTAGAGAGCATGCTTCGAATGTTATAATCATTTGTGCGGTTCTCGCCTCATAGCATATCAAACGAAAGCTCCTAGAAGGCCATCATATACTATATATATAAGTAGACGGAACGAAACGTACACAATGAGTAATCTCAGTCACTGGAAATGAAAACTTTCATCGCCATTAGGGTAAATCTTCCAACTCATATTTAGAATATGTTAAGAAAACCGAGGGAGCCAAATATTTTGAATCTCATTTCAATTTAAGTGTTTTTAGAACAATTTGTTGCTATAGTCATTTGGATAGTTGGTACGACGACAAGTTGTGTGACGATAAATGGGTAATCCAAGAAGATCTCACGTCGTAAGGAAAGCCTTAGAATGTGCAAATCGTAGTTACTAAGCTGAGCAAATTGCAATGCACAAGACTCCGGTTAATATGGTATCGGTTGTCAGCTCAAAACAATATGATTTTTAATGTATTTAATCTCATGCTTTGCTTAATTTTAACTATAATTTGAGAGTATTTACTTAACACCTTTCAACCAATGATTAAAGAAGACCATTTGCCTACAAATACGGTAGTGACACTTCAGTTTACTGTTGTATATGTATAGTATATAAGCTGTTTTCATGAGGCTTTAGGGTTAAATTTATCTCAGCTGAGGCTAGCAGAATTAGCAGAAGAAGAAATAAACATAAAGTGCCAAGATACACATACATACATGTGCTTTCCATGCAGGCAGTCGAGCAGGTGATCGGGCAACGTCTACAACCACAGGCAATTGCCAAGTGCAAACAACCGTGTGTTTCGCCCGACGCCGGGTGTGTCATTAGCAAACACTAGCCGAGCCGCAAGTGGTAATGGCTGCTACCACGAGCTTACCAAGACGGAGCATAAATTGCGATTTACTTTTATAGGCAATTCGCCTGATTAAGTTTCGAATTTATGACGCTTTTGGTATGCATTAAGGAAATTTAATGAAATTAAGTGTGCTGCGCGAAAGTATGAATATGTAGACACTGCGAGGAGAAAGGAAAAGAGATGCGCAGCGCAAATAAAATAAACTCAATAAAAACAGATATGTCGAGGAGAATGTGAGCGTAATAACTTTTGCACGATATTGCAAAGCCATCAATTCAATTGTGATAAAAGTTAATGAAGTGTCATTCGCTTAAACGATTTAAGGCGCTTCAATATTCATTCGAACGTATTTCAGTAATTCACTGCATGATGATACTACCGAAAATTCATGCGGAGTTTTTGAACTGTCAGCAGAAAGGAAACGCAGTAATTACTTGGAAAATAAAATATGATCATGTTCCTATATATACATAAGTATACTGATGAAAGGGTTGAATAAATTACACAAATATTTTCCTGAAAGTTTTACGAAACGCATTAAAATCTCATTTTTTCTTAATGAAGTTTCGATGAGAAAAGTGCCATACAGAAATGTAGAAAAAACTGAAATGGGTTGATATTAGCAAAGAAGCATACCACACAAAGTAATACCAAGTAAATAGTAGAAAATTTCGATGGAAATCTCCTATATGTACTTCATATCATATTATTTTATGAGGTTACACACTTTTGGAGTTATCAAATATTTAGTTCTTAGCGCTTATGTCTGCTTAGATTAGATAATGAGGCTGATCTTCGTGAAGCCAAGTCGGATCCCACTTGAGCAGCTAAGAATGCCGGGCCATTGTGATGCCAAAACTCCTGTTGAACAACTGTTGACCATATCTTATCCAGCCATTTCACAGGTTCAACGAATAATGACTTCCAAAGCGCTAAAGACTCATTCTAACGAAACTACTTCTACAACTTACATAATGTGCTTCCTCCAAAATAGTTGGCCTTATCGTATATGCACTAATAGGACTAATTAATGGTCTGAAAGAAAAGAAACCTTTTCTTTCCAACCGAATTCACATGCTATGCTCACAGAGTAGGTGTGAAAGGAAATCGCAAAAATTTCAAAATTACATGTTTTCACTCGGACGGAATCGTAATGATTACAAATATTTACAGATTGACTTGGATTTTGACACTATTTTTAAACAAAGAAAACTTGATTAGTTTGACAAGAATTTACATTTGCAGGTCCAACTTTTCACTCTTGTAATAAGCCATGAATGGTGCGGCTTTTAGCGAATTTTGACCTTTTCGGATTCGCTACTCGCGTCGTAAACAAACAGCTGGAAAGTACACTAACTGACTTAAGAAGTCAACTTTAAATGAACATAACCAAGGTGGTATCAATCAAGGAAACGTTTTTTTATGAAATTGGTTTCGGATCCGTGTCAAATTTGATCAGATGATACATTCGTAAAATTTTATATTTTTTCCTATTATATATCATACATTCCTAGTAAAGTACATATTTGAAACTGCAATGCAAGTAAACATCCATTCCAAGACTCTCATGTGAAGAACTTTTCTCAGTCTGTCTGGTGTAATCATAACACAATTTATTGTTCGAAGTAAAATTATTCAGTGGTGATTGAAGAAAGAGAGCCAAAGTTTGCGCGCTACAAAAGCCAATATGGATCACAATTCATGTCGGAGTGGCCAAAAACGCCCCCAATGAAAGGATATCAACTGCCTCAGATGAGAGGCCCCCTTTTGATGACGACCATGGCAAACGAAATAAGGACTACGATTTGAGGGCATGCACCTGGAATGTCCGGTCCCTTAATTGGAAAGGTGCCGCTGCCCAGCTGGTTGATGTCCTCGTTAGAGTGAAGGCTGACATCACCGCCGTCCAAGAAATGCGATGGACGGGACAAGGACGGAGGCGAATAAGTCCATGTGGCATTTACCACAGTGGCCATATAAAAGAGCACAAGTTTTGTGAGGGATTCGTGGTGGGAGAGAGTCTTTCTTTCCGATGGATGAACGCCTAGCCACAATCCGCACCAAAGCGAGGTTTTTCAACATGATTTGATTTGCGCCCACGCCCCGACGGAAGAGAAGGACGATGTGAACAAAGATGCCTTCTATGAGCGCTTCGAGTGCACATATGAGAGCTGCCTCCGCCATGATGTCAAAATTGGGCTTGGCGACTTTAACGCCAGGGTGGGAAAGGAAGGTATCTCTGACGCAACGATCGGTAAATTCAGCCTCCACGCGGAAACATCCCCAAATGGGTTGAGGCTGATCGACTTCGTAGGGGCCCGAAATATGGTTATCTGTGGTTCTAGATTCCAGTACAAGAAAAGTCGAAGAGGGAAGCGAGATGCATTTGCAAACAGAAAAAAAGGAGAGGCTGAAGTGCGTGAGTATGAAGAGCTGGACAAGCTGACCGACAGGGGTTCTACGAAAAAATGCGGCGTCTAGCAGAAGGTTTCAAAACCGGAGCATACTCTTGTAGAACCCAAGGAGGTGATCTAGTAACCGATGCCCAGAGCATAGTAAAATTATTGAGGGAACACTTCTCCAGCCTGTTGAATGGCAGTAAATGCAAAATGTATAATGTTCCGTTGCCCGATCATGACGAAGTTCGAATTGCAATTACCCGCCTGAAGAACAACAAAGCGGCGGTGGCGGATGGATTGCCGGCCGAGCTATTCAAACACGGCGGCGAAGAACTGATAAGGAGCATGCATCAGCTTCTTTGCAAAATATGGTCGGACGAAAGCATGCCCAATGATTGGAATTTAAGTGTGCTATGCCCAATCCACAAAAAGGAGACCACACAATCTGCGCCAACTACCGTAGGATAAGCCTTCTCAACATCGCGCAAAAGGTTCTATCGAGCGTATTGTGTGTAAATATTAAAGCCTACCGTCAACAAACTGATTGGACCTAATCAATGTGGCTTTAGAACTTACAAATCAATAACTGACCAGATATTCCCCATGCGCCTAACCTTGGAAAAAACCCGTTCTGGGGAAAATAATTCGAGCTGCAGAACTAAACAGAGAAGGTATCATCTTCTATAAGAGTGCTGACCTATGCTAATGATATTGATATCATTGGCCTTAAAAATATTACAAATGAAAATTCGGACAAATAGAGAACGCTCAAATTTAATAAGACCATCGCTAACTATTCAATATACATATGTACATATATAATTTCAGTACATTAGTTAACTTTCCATCGTTTTTGATCTCAATAAGAAAACAATGCATTCCAAATAAACACTTCACTTGTATACTATTAGAAAAATTCTTACCATTTCATAACTTAGTCTTCTACCTGAGATATCAACACACAATTAGTACCGTATACCTGTAAATATACTATACTGTATAGAACACGCCAAAAACCATTTAGCCCAGCTATTTAGTATTACCTATTAATTAACACAATAAAAGATGTCTACGAGCGTTAAAGATTAGCGCTAGCTTTACGTATTATTACATAGCAGCTACTCTTTATACCTATTCTATAATTGCAAAAGTTCATCACCATTTTTTCTCACAGAAAGCATTATACTTATTATTGCTACGTGCCCTATCACCTTTTGGACTGCACAGTCATCAATAATGACCTACTCAGCAGAACTCATTTTACTACGAATTCGCACAATAATCACTGGACTCAGCAAATTACATTACATATATATATATATATATATATATATATATATTAGGGTGTGGCAAGAAACGAATACTTAATTTCGATTAGTAATCTGATTTTTGGTTTGGCTTGACAAGTGAAGCGCTCACGCTATGACTTTCAAATCACAAAGGCATAACTAAAATCTCACTCTTCAACTCTTATTGCGTAAGAGTTAAGTAAAACTCACTGCATAACTATTATTCTGTGAGAAATAAATAAATGTTTTCAATTAGCTCTTATTTTGTAAACGAAAATTGAAACCAAAATATAACGACTGTTTTGTGAGGTAAAAATACAAATTGAAAATTAACTATTAAACCTTTTTTTCGTTGCCCATCACTGCTACGCTAAGGGGCGGAACTAAGGGGGGGCGGGCCATTTCACTCTTCGCAGTTCCCCATAATTCAACCGTTAATGTACATATTTTAAACGGTTAGGCTTACGAAAACATCGTGAGAGACCTTTTTAAAAGTTAAAAGTTATTCACTATTTCCATCATAATCATATTCGACTTTTTTGACCCACCCTAATATTGATATTTATGTACTTCTATATACATTTACTATTTATTGCTTTTGTATTTGCCGGAGAAGGAGAACGAGACAACTTTCTGCAGAAAATTGATAAAATAAGCAAAATTAAAGAAGAACTGCAGTAAAAAAGAAAAAAAAAATCGCATGTTTCAGCTTGTATGTATGACATTTCCCTGTCGGAAAAAGATACCAAGGCTTAGAAGATTTGCAATAAAAATAAATAAAGACCGACTGAAGCGAAACTTAGTAGGATGAAGTAACAAATTCGTTAAGGTGGTGAAAATATTGCCACCATCTTTAATTCATAAAATATTGTGTGGTTTGATATTTCAATGGAACTCTTACGGTTTACTGGAAAGGGCGCTGTTCTCTCCATTAAGTTTGATTAGTAACTGAAATGCCCTACCTTATCAATGACTCGAAGCTTCACCTTAAATTTGGACGTTGTACATACATATGTCGTTAATACATGGTCTAATTTTCTTTAAAAAATCATTGAGTTGTCGATATGTTAACGCATTTAAAGAAGTAGTGAATGTAATATATTTTAGGAGTAGTTTTATTCGACAATAAAATAACTCTTAATGTTTCAGTAATCTTGATGATGTGGTTAGACCGAATGGAGGCCGTTTTAGTGCCGGCATCTCAGGACTTATCATAAAGGGATCAGAAAGCAATGTATTAAAACTCAACTCACGACAAATAGGTCAATTTCAATCTTACTTCCACAACTTTTCGTGGGGTCCTTTCCGAAAACAGCGCCTGATCTCAAGCCTATCAGCTTACAATAATTTTTAGCCATTTGGGTATTCAGGACTTTATGCGGGGAATAAATTTCCCCCCTCTGAATCCGCCAATGTTGTTATGCTCCGCAAACTTTTAAATTTTTACTTAAATCATACTTTTTCCTTCGCAATTTAATATAATAAATTCACCGGAAATATGGCAAATCGAGTCAGCGTCCCGTTTACAACTTCTCGAAGACATCTTGTACTGGATGTTACAGGAAACAATATTGTGAAACACGCTATTCTTGTGTAATGTAATGTGGAACTACCTGCCGTCTTACATAACGGCATCTTCTCTTTCTTTCGACGACAACCGCGAGCGAAGACCCATAATACAATATATGGGCGCGAAAACCAAATATGGTGAAATCGCTACAATTGCTTAAAAGCAAATATTTTCAATTTGTAATCATCCATATAACAAGAATATAATAAGTAGAACTCGTGCTCAAAAAAAGGTTTTGTTGACCTGTGTTATCTTATGCTAAATAAATGCTGGCATTCAAAGCTTGTATATAGTTTCAACTTAAATCACGAGAACAAATGGAAGGGCTCCAGGATTTTTAGTAGAATAGTGGTATAAGAACATTACCAGAAGAAATTATATAAAATATGGTTATTTTGGGTTGTGTGCTCTAAGACAAAGGTCATTGTGACAGCGTGTCTGATCACACCTCCATACATATATTAGTCGAACGAGGCTACGAACTGCTGCCTTCTCCATCGAATGCATCGTAGGACTTATCTTTGCTTCTTACCTATTTCTTTTATAGGCTAGTTTTTATTGGACCATCACGTATTCCTCTTTCAAGATCGCTAAAGAATATTGAAGGCCCAGAAATTTGGTGGAAATGAAGAGCTCAGCGCTAAAACTGAGAAAATAGTTTTTTTTTAAAAAAGGAGAGTTCATAAAATGAAAAAATAATCATCATTTCGATGAACACTATAACCGCGTTTCACCCTCAATAGTAAATATGTTGAATAAAGAAATCAAATATTGTTATGATTTTATAGACTTCCAAACAATTTTTTTCCATTAACCAATTGACTAATTTACATATGTATATATAAGTACATATATATAAGTATATACATATATCCAGCAGATGAATGTGCGATTATCTCTGCATAAAAATGAGTGACAGCAACAATAGACTGCAACGTTGTGACCCACTAACCAAGCAGAAAATGAACGATGTGCCGCATGATTGGAAATAAAATGAGCAATCAATTGCATTCGTATGCTTTTCATTTATATGCAGATTTATGTATCTATATATACGAGTATTGTATATGAAAGTACGGTATTAAGACATGTTATAATTGGGCCAAGCTTCACGCCAACTTGTGGTACAAAAGTACTTTCGTCTCTTTCTTTTCAGAGCTCAGCTCAACACAAGTGACTCTAAGGCTCATATTAAGTCTCACATTCGGAGAAGCAATACAGTCTTAATATTTTTTTATAAATTGAGTACCGAAAATTGAGCGAACCATGGTCGAGTAGTGAAATGTCAGCAACAGGAATGCTCGGCAACGTAAACCGCTCGGCTTGCCTGCGTGGAAGGCCATTCAATTTCAAGCTCGCGCTGGACGACATATTATCGATACAAGTTGCTCCAACAGCAAAAAGAGAGATTAAAAGAAATACTACGAATATTGCAGTCGTTCCAATTGATTTGCAGCACGAGCATGCAATAATTACTTTCAAGTTGCAATTAAACTTAAGAAGTAATTTATTTTCCAATAATGACGAGGGAAATGGAAAAATTAAAAATGTATCACTTTCAAAGTGAAACGAAAAAATCAGAAAAAATATTATTCGTTTTGCGAAAACTTTTAATTGCTCGCTGCCATCACTTGTCATATCAACATATTATTTTTATTTTGCAATTAAGCGAGAGCAGCCGGTGTCCAGCTACAGCTGTGCGTTCTTTAGCAAGTTGACTACAAACTCAGTGCTGACACTTTCACAGCTGTTTGAATCACTTGCTGAAGGAGAGTTGAATTGATGAGTGCCGAACTAACACAGCATTTATTTTCAAATTCTTTTCTCTTTCTTTGGTTTTGGCACTCACCCGAAGCTTTTGTTCAAACAACCGGTTTTGCTTTGCTCTCGCAAAGGTCATTAGACAAACGCAAGCGTTACTAAAATCAGTGTTAGAAATGGAGAGTGCTGTTAAGTGAACACCTAACTCAAATGCCAAATATTAGTTATTCGTTGTCCGTTTGTAGTTGATAGCGGCTATCATTATGTGCTTTCGTTAAAGCTTTTAAACGAAAGTTCATCATATTTTCAAAGTTCTTATATTTCAAAAAATAGTAATTTCGTTCACCAAGAGGTTGTTATCAATACCTGTATATTGTATAAACTAAATCGAGACAAATACAGGTTCTTTTGGTGGTCTTTATTGGTGAGTTTACAACAGCGCGCCAGTCATCCTTTTTTCGCTTTTTGCAGTGTAGCCAGATCTTTCCTCACCTGGTCTTTCCAACGGATTGGAGGTCTTCCTCTGCTTCCCTGCGGAACCTGTGTCGAATACTCTCAGTGCTGGAGTGTTTTCATCCATTCAGGCGACAAGGCCTAGCCAGCATAGCCGTTGTATTTTCATTCGCCGACTGTTCAAATGTGACTGATCTGCACCATTTAGCAGGATGGGGATGACGAGTGACTTGTAGAATTTGGTCTTTGTTCGTTGAGAGAGGCTTTACTTCTCGATTGCCCACTCAGTCTGAAGTAACACCAGTTGGCAGGGGTTATTCTGTGGTAGATTTCAAGGCTGACATTGTTGGTGGTGTTAATACTGGTTCCTAAATAGACGAAATTATCTACAACTTCAAAGTTATGACTGTCAACAGTGACGTGAGAGCCAAGTCACGAGTGCGACGACTGTTTGTTTGGTGACAGGAGATATTTCGTCTAGTCCTCGTTCACCACCAGACCCATTTGTTTTGCTTCCTTATCCAGTCTGGAGAAAATAGAACTAACTCGCGGTTGTTGAGACCAATGTTATCAGTATCATCGGGGTAAGCCAGCAGCTATACACTGTCATTCAAGATTGTACGAGTATCTTCTCTATTCAGATCTGTAGCTCGAATTATTTTCTTCTTGAAGAAGTCGCGTGATATGGTGTTTTCTATCCATTACGATACGACACTCATCATCGTACCTGCTGTTCTTTTGCCAATTGCGGAAACCAATGTGTTCGGCTCTAATCCGAGACTGTTTTCTTTAGTACTGGTAACTTGACAAAGAATAGAGTTAAATTGATAAATTTTGTGAGTCGAAATTGTTAAATCGGATCTTCTTCTTCTTAATTGGCGAAGACACCGCTTACGCGATTATAGCCGAGTTAACAACAGCGCGCCAGTCGTTTCTTCTTTTCGCTACGTGGCGCCAATTGGATATTCCCAGCGAAGCCAGGTCCTTCTCCACTTGGTCCTTCCAAAGGAGTGGAGGTCTTCCTCTTCCTCTGCCTCCCAAGGCGGGTACTGCGTCGAATACTTTCAGAGCTGGAGTGTTTTCATCCATCCGGACAACATGACCTAGCCAGCGTAGCCGCTGTCTTTTAATTCGCTGAACTATGTCAATGTCGTCGTATATCTCGTACAGCTCATCGTTCCATCGAATGCGATATTCGCCGTGGCCAATGCGCAAAGGACCATAAATCTTTCTCAGAATTTTTCTCTAGAAAACTCGTAACGTCGACTCATCGGTTGTTGTCATCGCCCAAGCCTCTGCACCATATAGCAGGACGGGAATTATGAGCGACTTATAGAGTTTAGCTTTTGTTCGTCGAGAGAGGACTTTACTTTTCAATTGCCTACTCAGTCCGAAGTAGCACCTGTTGGCAAGAGCAATCCTGCGTTGGATTTTCAGGCTGACATTGTTGGTGGTGTTAATGCTGACTCAATCTACCGAATAATTGAGATTCTCAAAAATTGAGTATCGAGCCGATTGGTGTAGAGAGGCATGATACTGGAAGCACAAAAATGACTTGACCTCTAAAGTATGCATTGATATTGATCTCCTTCGCTTACTTCTGAATTATCTCAGCAAACTCCAAAGCACATTATATAATATTAATAATGCATTAAGTAGGCGCTTTGCCAATTCCATATGTCCGCGCACAAAATTTTACTTTATGTGGAGATATTTAAATAAACGAAAAATAGAACAACATTTTCATTTACTTGGAGGTGCGAAAAAGTAAAAAGGAATAATATTTTTGGAAACCTTCAACATATTTCCAGCCAGAATGAAAGAGGGTCTTAACTACATACACTAATAGCTTGCAGTAATCTGCTGTTTTCAACACATGCTTACCCCAATCATTCTTTTAGTCTCATGAGGCGGAGTCATTGTCAAAAAAAGACACAACAACATCAAATTACAGCAAAGCATAATCAGCGGTAAACATGCGAAAATGCTAACGGCAAAAAAACCAACATAACAAAGTGGAACAGAAGTGCTTAAGTGCAAATAGCCTCAGACAAGATTCCTTTTTTAGACTTTGTTCATGTGAATTTTATTTTCGGCATCAAATTTTAACATTTACACTGCGAGCGCTTAATTTGGTTGGCTTTTTCTGCGCTGCTTTCACTTAATTAAAACATGAGTGTTTTGATTCGCTTATTTCAGACTTCGTGAGCTGCAGTGACGTGCCAACATACATTAAATAAAAACAGGTAAGAAAAGGTTAAGTTCGGGTGCAACTGAACATTTCATATCCTCGCAATTTGCAAGGGCCTAAGCCGGGCAATACTTTTATGTAGTGAAGTAGCTCTTGAGATAAGGATTTTCCCCAAAGGTTGATGGTGTTACGTCCATGGTCCAATTTTTTCAACGTATCCCATGAATCATTACCGTGTCATCTTGAGTGCAAAATTGATTGTCTTTGACATACTTATTTAGTTTTGGCGCTTTTAGTAGTTCTCAACATATAACATAACAATAGTCCCATATCGCCCATACAGAAGATGAACCTCCATTGTGCGAAAGGGAACATTTATAGAAGGTTGTATTAATATATTTACAACTCCGCTTGAATTATGGCTATTATGACTCATATCTCTCAATTGGTTTTAGGGATTGCAAACAACGGTTAAGAGAAAAAACTATTATACTCTGTATCAATATGCTGTGAGAGTATAAAAATTTACACAAATGTGTAAAAATATATATAATACTTACAGATATGTATATTAATGGATGTGCTTCCAAAAATTTGAAACGCTATTAAACGTTAATTTACCTGTGATCAATATATGGTGTGTCGGAGCGGATGAGTAACATTTATGTTTGGATGATTTTTTTGCTGCTGCCAGAAATAAAATAATCATCCCATACTTTCGATGCTGAATGGAAAAGCAAATACGGCCTACAAAAGAAAAACGAAAATTTTTTAAGAATTCAATTTATTTCTCAACTCCTCTTCCTCTTTCAACACCATACAGCTCCAATTTCTAGAAGGAAATTTTCGTTTTCTGGAGTTTAGAAAGGCAGGCCGCTGTGGGAGCGAAAGCATCCTTATTTAGACGTACCTAGGCGTAACGGTAACTATCAAACGAGAAGTACTACCGCATCCATACGTTTTCGTTCGAAAGTCAAGAGTCGCACGACCACACACAGTCAACACAAAACGCGATTTGGCTGAAATTTGAACAGTAGCCGTCTACCAGCATACGTTAGTTTGCTCATAATATCAAAAGAAGCTCTCCGTCGTTATTTTTCAATAACCGCAGCTTAATTTATTTCTTAACAGCTGACAAAAGGAGTATTTTAATATATCAACATAATTCTCTTCTGCTTTCCAGAATTACTTTTGAACTGGTTTAACGAACACCCTAAATTCCTCATAAGTTTTTATAACAATGGGATTTCGGCTCGTTTGCATAATAACTGTTCCTTCGTATCACTTGAGTAGCACCTAAGCTGGCGTATTATCCCTTTATCCTTTGTCTTTCGGAAAGCGCTCGTTGAGCAACAGTCTGGCTCGCTGCCTTGGCATAAAAATCAATGAAAAGCTCCAAAAATATGTAAAAATGGAGTAAAGTGGAATAAGAAACCATTTTATATCTTCAATCAGCAAGCGAAGCGTACTGCAGATCCAAGTCTCCGCACATACAGAGATGTAGGTGCACATGTACTCCAAAATCAGTGGCTTAGCGTCCGTTCGCGTGCACCATTTTATCTCATTCATTATGCATGAATTTTATTTGCTTTGATTGAAACCGAAACCCCGACGCGATTGTTGATTCACCATAAATACAAATACAAAGAGCTCGGAAACACCGCTCCAATGTTGCATAAGACTACTAGTTACCGGCTCGCCTTGAGCTTGCACTGGCACCATAATTTGTGGAAGGTGATCGTTTGTGTGTGCATTTGTATCGTGTCGTTTGTCGGGTACACATTTACTTATGTGAATAAGCCGTGTATACAAATACTCCAGTCTTCGATTGCATATCAAATGAATTGTTTGGCAAATTTCCAGCAAATCCGTTTAGGCTGTATTATAATACCCCGTGTGTTCGTGTGTTGTCGTGTGGAGGAGAGGGGTGGGCGAGGAGTCAAGCGTTCACTGACTCTTTGACCTTTTCTTATAGCTCAAGTGTTGGCTGCCCAAAGCATTTTTGGGTTAACTCATCTCGTTAAAGATTTTCAACACCAGTGCGTTTGATATTGAGCGCATCCATGGCGGCACATCCATGATGGCACATCCTTAGCGGCGTATCCTGCAATTATCGGCCATTTTGCGCTTCAATGAACAGAGTATTGTACGCTCAATTGGCTAGTGGGGTGCTATGTATGTGAGTTTCGTGCTTAAAGCCGGGCTAAACTTTAATTTACTTAGGCCGTGAGCAGCTTACAGAGCGGCATATTTTCAATTTATACGAGATTTGATGATTGCTATGATTGATCAAATGAATGAAACAAAATACCAATCAATTTAAATTATGACCATTACTCTCTGAAGTTATTCAAAAATTGTTATAGTAAAATAATCAAAATCGAATTAGTTTATAAGTTTAAATGTACGTAATTCGTAAACTAATATGAGCAAAAAATAGTATGACTAATTTTAAAACTTTTAGTTTATTCTTCAATGTTTTTGTCAACCCACTCAAAGTAATCCCACATGGCCATATTACACATATGTCAACGTTTCTTCCAATCCTCGAAACAGTTGCTAAAGTCAATTTCCGGAATAGCCTTCAATGTGCGTAACGATTCACGTTTAATGTCTTCAATTGACTCAAAACGGTTTCCCCGGAGCGGCCGATTGATTTTGCTGGACAGTTAGAAATCACACGTTGCTAAATCAAGTGAATACGTAGGTTGCGGCACGATATTGGTTGAAAAAGTTACAGAAAAAGTTCGAGTTTGTAGATTACTCCCATCGGACCACTGCCACACCCACAAATCGCCATTAACCGAAAGATATAAAACTCATATTTGGAACAGGGGATCGCAGTAGCTATATGCACCTTTGGAAAAAAGTTTGAGAAAGTGGGCGTGGCCCCGCCCTCTAATAAGTTTAATGTATATATCTCCTAAACCACTTAACACGAATAATATAAGGACTCCTGCCAATATTGTGAAAATGTACGAAATCAGATGAAAACCCCGTTCACTCCCCATATAACGGTAAAACTACTAAAAGCGCGATAAACCAATAATTAAATACGCCGAAGACATTAAATTTTACCGAGGATATGGTAGGAGAGAGCTTTATGAGAGTCGGTGGGAAAATTGGATTATGGGAGTGGCACCACCCACTTTTTGGTGAAATCCCATATCTCGAGGCTCGACTGACCAATTTCGTAAATCAAACCAAAACAAAACAAAATTTGGTATGTTGTATTTTTTTCATTTTCTTATGTCACGTTGTGAAAATGAGCGAAATCAGACAACAACTACGCCTACTTCCCATACAGCACAGTTTTGAATTCTACTTTATTCTTTCAGTTTCCAGTACAGCACTCAAGCAGCAATTAATATAACGGGATAAAATTTTGCACTAATAATGGCTTTAGTGTATGCCACCTTATGACCAAAAATTGTTCAAATCCAAAGAAAACGGTTCACGCCTCTAGGTACCGAATATTTAGACCCCGTTACCTATGGTTGACTTTTGTTAGATAATATCACTCAATGTCTGAGATATTTAATTGAAATTCAGGATAGTGCTTCGCTGATGGTATGTCTGTGTGTCAAAAATAGATTGAATAGGTCCAATACTCTTAGCCCCAAGATACCTAATATAAAGATCTCCGAACTTCCCGATGACTTTTTACCCCATATATCGGTCAATATGAGAGTTATCTCAATGAAAGAGAGGTAGCATGTTTTACTCATAACAGTGTATCTTTGTGTCAGAAATAAATAAATTTTAGCGAAAGCTTGACTTACCATATAACTAATATCAGAATTTTCGAACATTCGACTCTGTATGATTAGTTTTTTAGTATGTGAGATGTTAACAGTATGAGGTATTGGGAAAAATTGATAAAATCTGGTCGATACTACCCCAACTGCCATATACTACATATATTATAATGGTTTTCGTTTTCCTAACAAACCTTATGTGTCTGTCAGCATATGAGTTATATATATAATATGGATATGTATTAAAAATTGTAAATTGTATCAATCGATCCTCAGGTTGACGTTTTACAACATAAAGTGTTTCCTAGGCTTTGATACCTGAAAGTTGCAAGAGTATAAAATGTTCGTTTGCACCTGAACTTAGCCCTTCCTTACTTGTTAGGAATTGCTTCGCGCAAACGACGCATAACACTCAAGTAGTATTCCTTGCTGACAGGCCAGTTAGAAGGAATTTGGAGTGCACTACACCTTGATAATCGAAAAAACTGTCAACATAATCTTAATTT
Source organism: Bactrocera neohumeralis (assembly GCF_024586455.1). Lineage (NCBI taxonomy): Eukaryota > Metazoa > Arthropoda > Insecta > Diptera > Tephritidae > Bactrocera > Bactrocera neohumeralis. The sequence goes on from NC_065923.1 coordinate 53,416,845, forward strand.
TTGCTCTGCTTTGACGTGGCTTTTTCAGCTTCGGCTCTCCTTTGCCACAACATTCGGTCGAGTGATCGCCTGTATCCCGATCGTAGGCATAGTTCCAAGACTCATCGCCAGTAAAAATACAGTTCATCACATTTTGGAAGGCTGAAAGTATTGTTTCACAATCGTTAACGCGAAGCTGTTTTTCGAAAAAATTTAGTATCTCCTAATTCGCAACGTCTCAACTAGAATCAGCAAATTGATATGTTCTAATATACTGCAAGGTGCCAATGGTCCCTATTAAGAAACATATTATTTAGTATTTTATTTATTCTAGAGTATTTTAGACTCTAAGTCGCAGAACCAGCAATTTTCACAAGAAGCTAGATTCATGTTAAATAAGTGCTTCTTGAGCTTGCAATGGCCAGTGTAGAAGGTGACAAATAGCCTAAGTTTATTCCTTGGCAAATTGATTACATACACTGTATTTAAACATTTTGAAGTAGTAACCAATCGCAATGAAAATGCCAGCTTATAACCAGTTCATTCCCGGCAATACCTTTGAGACCTGCCACCCAAATAAGGTGCACTTGGTTGCGTTCCGATGGACTCGTTGTGTCGTTCTATACATTCCCGAGAGCAGCTTGGCTATCGCTTAGTACAGCTATACGTTCATTGTAATAGTTGTGTTGGAGGTTTAACTCTACGCATCGACTTATAGACTTGGAATATGCTCGGAAACTTGTATAGCATGGAGCGCCGACTTGTTGGAACCTTAGGTCATCCACACCAACATCTTTTAACTAAGGTGCGAAAGAGTCATATCATGGCAGTTTAGCGTTCCTATTAACTGTAAGACTTCGGCCGGTTTTGAAGAAATATGGAGCAATTATTCCCTCTCACCAAACACTGACTTTTTGAGCATGTAAACAATGACTTGGGGAATATCATCACTCCCAATGCGACAGTTTTGTTCAATTCCAAAAGTGAATTTCATGATTGAATTTTTGTAATAAAAATGCACAAAATGCAAATATTTCAATTAGAGATACTTTTTTAAGTAGCCTTTTTTGACAGATCACGCGTGAGGCGTGTTGAGCTGTCATGTTATTCTTGTTCAGTATTGTTTGGCATTTCATCATGGAAAGACTTACTCCTCTTTATAAAGCTACGTTCGCAGCAACTCGGACTGACGCATGGAACGACTTGGCGTAATTTACGTTAAGATCTTAAACTTAAAGCGTACAAAATTCAGCTTGTGCAAGAACTAAATATATCGAGAAGATCCGACGTTTTCGAGCCAAATTTTGTTCACCGATGAAGCCCATTTCTGCCTGCAAGCATTTGCCAGAGAAACCTGAAAGATTCAAGAGTTGCCATTTCATCTAGAAGAATCAACGGTTCGATGTGATCTGTAGGCCGGTGGAATCATTGGTCAACTGTCAATGGTGAACGCTATCGCGCCATGATAAACGACTATTTGATGCCTGAAATTGAAGCTCGTGATCTCGGCGACATTTGGTTTCAACAAGATGGCGCTACTTCCCACACATGCATCAATCAATGGATTTATTGAGAGAACAATTCGGTGAGCAGATAATTTAAAGTTTTGGGCCGGTCGATTCGCCAACAAGATTGTGAGATATTACACCGTTAGACGAAAGTTTGAAGTTTATGCGGACAATCCCGCTTCGATTCAGGCCTTGGAATAAATTATCACGTTTGTCATTCGCCAGTTACATCATCGAAATTTGGACTCAACAGATAGACGATCTGAGAGGTAGCAGTGGCCAACATTTTAAAGAGATTATCTTCAAAAAATAAATGCCTACGTAAATAAAGAAGAAGGAGGAAGGAAAGAAGAAATAAGAAGGAAGGTTCTTGGTACTTCTCCGCTCGTTTATGCGACAGAAGAGTTTCTAACGAACACAATCGATTTGATAATGTTTATTTCATTACACTTTTACTGCCAATTTTTTTAAACAGGTGTCAAACTTTAAGTTAGACCTTTGTATTGTGTTAACTATATAAACAATTCATTTCTTCTTGACTGGGATATCGTAAGAAAAAACGACAAACTGCGTTAATTGTCTCTTCCAAATACTGTCTGCTTTACTACACGTTCTGCTATGTGCCCAGCTTAAGATAGGCCGGATACGCAATTTATACAATTATGTTTTCGATTACATAACATATTTCATTTTGTAAAAGCTCTCCCTCCTTTATTATATCAGAAATCATAATAATTTTCTCTCACTTATTTAATATTATGGCAAACATATTCTTCCCAGTAATAGCATCCTTCAACTTTTCCAACTATTTATCATATTATGTGAAACTTCTTTTCTTTCATTATGCTAAATTAAGTGCATGGAAGTCATACGTTGTTATAAAGCCAATCACGCATATCCTTACTGTCAGCGCCACTAACGAAAGGAGTCATGTATTTAGGAGGATAAAGGCGCTCATAGCTCAGGGCTTCATGCATACGCTGTCGGCTCGTCGTCACGCAATGAATTTCCCATTACCTACTAAGTCAATACTTACATGTGTATTTGCATGCATTTTTCGCGTACGCACGAGCATACATATCCTGATTATCCTTAATCCAGCCACTCCTTCAGTGCGACGCATAAAATTCTTAGAAGCCTCGTTAGCATTTTACTTAGTGAGGAATAATGTGAGAACGCATAAAGAAAAGGAATGAAAGGCGTGTGAGTCGTAAACGGCATCAAAGTCGAATTGCAAGCTCTTGGCTTGGTGGTGTGTGTGTGTTGGCCGAAGGACGAACGGATTTACAAATTGATGAAGCCTACAGGCGCTCTTGAGAAAATTTGCATCCTGTTACATAAGTACATTTGTTTGTAGAAATGTATTAAAAGTAAGGAAGGCCTTGGTTCGAATGGAGCCGAATGAATTTTATTATGATTCTCCGAATATTGGAAATCATTATATTGAGTATCCACAAAATATTAAAAAAAAATGGTATAGTTTGATTTCAAACATTTTAAAATGAGAATTGATGTTGAGTTTATCAATGGCGAAGTATAATAATATCAAGTGCACTTGGGTGCATTCCAATTCAGTTCATTTGCAGACTGCAGAAATAAAGGAAATGCTATGTACCAAATTTGATTAAAAATTGGTCAGATAGTTTCTGTGATATGCTACTTCATCTGAAACCGGAGGCGCCACGCCTATTCTATAAGCGAACGGATTGAAATGAGAGTGGCTAAATGAGTCTCAGACCCCCCTCTCACTATTACACTTCCACACCACACACGTTACATTCACCACATCATCATTCTACACCACATCATCATTCTATACCACATCTTCATTTCACACCACATCATCATCACATTCCACATCAAACGCACACAATACCAACATCACGAATTCAACACACATGAGGACACCGCACAAAAAAGAACAAAAGGGACCGACGGACAAGGCACCAGCCTCTTTTTGATTTCGACCGCGAACTCGACCAGTCATCGTACGTTCTTCCGTGCCCCCTTTTTTACATTCGTTGCGCACCGTTTTTTCATACTGTGAGGTAAGTGCCGCGAAATTCTTAAAAACTCTAAAATTAACTAGAGAGCATACTGTATTTTAACAATTTCATGCAACTTGTTGACCAAATTTTATTAATACATGAATTCTTCAAATCATCCTGGTCATTTGAGATATAAAACTTTATATATCATACATTTAATTTAAGGTCTTACCAACAACCATTAGATGAACAAAACCCTAATACTTTGTGCAACATTTTGCGAGCGTATGCAAATACGGTTAAGCGCGCGAAGAAAAGTTACGGCAACGGCAAAGATAAAATGACGGATGTGATGGTGACACACGCCTCTTGTTCGTAATCGCGCACAAGCAAAGGACCACTCCGTGTACCATAGGTGCTTGATTGTAGTCGTGAATTTGCCTAGATCGTGCAGTTATTGCGCGGCCACAGCGCCAATATAAGCGCAAACTATGTGTGTGTATGCGTAGAAAGGCTTCCAGCAACTTACTCACTTATAATCTTACCTTCACTCAACCATTATTCCACTTGCGGACTTTTGTATGCGACCGAAGCTGCCGAAGCTACCGATGCTGCCAATTTGTTGGTGATTGAACGGCTTTCTCATAGAAAACGCGTCGCACAAAAGTGTTACGGCGAATGAAAACTTATGGCATGGGAAGACGACGTTATGCATGCATATTACAGGAAATGGAAATGGAAAGCGGATAACCGACGAAATCGCTTGTTGAATTGCGAATGTAAAAGGATATGATGGAGAAGGTGCACAATATCGCGAACATTCGAGAATCGGGACGCGTAATAAAGGATGCTTGAAATCACATTTACCGTGTCCGCGAAATCAATAGAAGTGAAAAATTCTTAAAGTCATCAGCTTACTGAGTTTTGATGAATTGGGTTTTTTATGTCGGCTATCCATCAAATGTCGATAATGTTTTTAGTAACACACTTTTATGAATAGCAATCAACAGAAATTAGGAGTTTTTTTTATATTTATTTTAATTTGTTATTATAATATACATAGATGGACGGGCCATATAGGCAATTTAGGAGCATGACTTTTCGGTTGGTATTTTGACTTCCTTTACATATTTTATTTCAATAAAACATAAACTGATTTACAAAATTACTGTATTTATTTCATTTGTATATAATACACAAAAATCGTAGTTCCATATTTTCGGATTCTAATACAAATTATAAACTTAAACGGCAGGGCTAGGATTTAGAATAGCATCCTCTGACTTCGGTATTAAAATGGGTATGTAGAGGTAGCAGCTTTCTCCATATTAAGAAAATATACATAAATACAATTTTTATTTAAATTACCCTAGTAAATGATAAAAAATTTATGTGCCAAATATAAGCGCGTTCCGTTGATCAGTTTGTTTACAGCAGCTGCTTAAGTCGGTACCCCTCATTAATGCGTAGTGTTTACGAATGTTGGAAAAGACCTCCGGTGATTCAAAATCAAAAGACTGCGAGAGTTCCAAACCTCTTAAAAACGGTCGAGAGACATGCGTTTAAAAAGCTGAAGACCATCCCAAAAAGTTCTTATAAGTATATTACATCTGGTGGGGATTCCTTTGAAGGCGATTAAATAAATATTGATGAATAATTAAATATTTTGCGTTTTATTTACAATTTCCCGAGATTTTTTGTGACAATATATATGTATATAGTTGCCGTTGACTTGTGGGTAATGGTATTTTTGCACTATCTAATATAAAAAATGTGCAGAAACCGATTAGTGAAGTGTTAGTGAATATAAAAATTAAAAATGTAAGTGTTAAATTCATTACAAATCGATTAAAAACGCACGAACGAATTTTGCTTGCTTGAATTTGGACACAGCTTCTTTACATATATATATATATATATGTATATACATTCAGCTGATTTTAATTAAAGTTGAGTGGAAGGGGAGCGATTTATCTGTCATTCACGCCTTGCACGCCTTTTTTTATTTACAAGCTTTTAAATTTCTCTATTAGAGATTTTTCTGAAACCAAGCGGCTTATAGCTTTAGTTTGGTGTTGCTAAGACAGCTGCGTTAGTTATTATATCATTGAGTTCTCTTACGCTTTCGTCAATATCTCTTCCTGTATTTATTTTGTGCTCAATATTAATATGGCTACTTACGTATTTTTTATATTTTAGCCAATTCGTTTTATAAGAAGTTAGACCCACTTTTGGATTAACGAATATGGGTTGTTCACATAACTTTATTAGTACAGGAGAGTGATCAGAAGATAGGTCAGTGCATGTATCAACTGTTATGTGCGATTTATCTATATTTTTGATTACAGAAAAATCAATTTAATCTGGTATTTTGTTACGATCACTAGGCCAATATGTCGGCTTACCAGGAGATATTATCTCAAGGTTATTGAGCCTATTTATGTTAGTGTGATACAGCTGCCGTCCTTTCGGATTAATTAATCGTGAGCCCCAATACGTGTGTTTTGCATTGTAATCTCCACCTGCTAGAAATCTATGGCCTAGTGTTCCAAAAAAGTCTTTAAATTGGATGTCTGTAATTTTAAACCGAGGTGGGCAGTATATGACCGTCAGGTTTAATTCACCGCAGCGATTTTTTATAGTTATTGTTGTAGCTTGTAATTGCCCTGTGGCATTAGATTCTAATGCGTGGTGATTTAACCGTTTTCTAACCAACACATAGAGTCTAAATCCCGGTATAAAAAAATTATTTTTGTTCGTAAGATGAGTTTCTGGGAGGATGGAGTCATGTGTAGAAGTTCACGCAAGTGAGGAAAGTTCTCTGATCGCCATTCACTTGGGAGTGTTTTACACATGGCTCAAGCAGCTCCAAACATCCGGTCTTTGACCAAGTATACTCTGGGTAGCCTAAGAACATTCGTTCGAAGGCGAGCTAAAGTGAGAAAGGAAAACATCCCCACAATGATTTTTAAAAAAAGTCACCCCCAGTGAAGACGCTTACCCCCTTTTGATGACGACCTTGATATCATCGGCCTCATGGCAAACGGAATAAGGACTACGATTTGAGGGCAATAACTTCGGAATGTCCGGATCCTTAATTGGGAAGGTGCTATGTCCTCGCAAAAATAAAGGCTGACATCACCGCCGTCCAAGAAATGCGATGGACGGGACAAGGACAGAGACGAGTAGGTCCTTGTGACATTTACTACAGTGGCCATATAAAGGAGCGCAATTTGGGCCGGATGCTTGTGGTGGGAGAGAGACTCCGTCGCCGAGTACTATCATACTGGCGGTGAATGAACGTTAGCCACAATCCGCATCAAGCGAGGTTCTTCAACATATCGCTGATTTGCGATGAGTTTCTGACCCATCGTTATTTTCATCCAACGGAAGAGAAGGACGATGTGACCAAAGATGCCACTTATTTTTACTTAAAAAAAGTTTGCAAACTTTGGTTTTGTGATTTGATAATCTCTTGAATCATATTTTGCATTGAAGCCATAAATTGCGTCATACTTTGGGTAAAGTTGAAAATCATAGCTTCAACGCTTCCATTTGGTGTGAATTTGTGCAGGATTGCCTTTACCACGCCAGGGTGGGCAAAGAAGGTATATTTGCACTGAATGCCCTGGATAACTTCATTTCAAATCTTTATATACAGAGGCGACGCATTTTTAACATCCCCAAATGGGTTTTGAGGCTGATTGACTACACACCACACAGACACTGGGGCCCATAAATTGAACTGTTATCTGTAGTACTAGACGGTGATTCTGCGATGGAGCAGAGATTTTAAATGGTAAATCGGGTGTATTTAATTTTTCTTTAGTTGGTTAGAATTTGGCATCAATTATATTTTAAACATTGGCTGTGGTACTTTGTTTCTATTAAATATATTTACAACATTTTTAGTACCAAAACCGCATTCTTCCAATGCTTCTTTGACTTCACTAGAGTCTACGGCGGACTCTATATCCTTAATTACAACAACTAATCCTTTAGAGCTCTTCAGTTGATACGAATAATAGTTCTTGCTTTTGTTTGACAAAAATTTAACGATTTCCATAAAACTTTTTTCAGTGTAGGACTGAATTTTTGTTTCATCTGTATTGCCTTTTTTAAAGGCACTATATGAAAATTGTTAGTACCTACAATGTCACTTAATTTCGCAACAAGTGTATTACTGCTGCTCTCGCGCAAATATGTACATACATATATTGGAGGTGGTTTGGCATTAACGATGACGTTGAAATTTTTTGGTATTGACCGCTGATAGGATACCTTTCACCTCTTTATGTCAAAATTTAATACAATATTACAAATAATAAGCATTTTTTCAAAATTTGAATATTTCATTTCTTCAAAAAAAAAAAAACAAAAAACATCACATCTATATATGTATGTATATATAAAAGAAAGTTGTTGTTAGTTACACCATTTAGAACTCAAGAACGGCTGAAACGATTTGACTGAAAATTGGTGGGGAAGTAGCTAAGAACCAGGGTAAGGACATAGGATACCTTTTATCTCTTTACGTCAAAGTTTAATACAACTCATAAATACAAAAATTTTATTTCAAATAATAAGCATTTGTTCAAAATTCATGTTTTTAGGAATCATTTGAATATATGCGTACAATTTTAAACAGAGTTTTCTCAAAAATAATAGAATTGCTAAATATTTGGAATAGAAGAAAAGCACTGCAACCAAATACGCAGTGAAATAGATTATAACTGGCTCAGTATTCAGTCGTTGAGTATGTATTACACTACGTGCATTCCAAAAGATTGATGTCATAACCTTTCCAGCCGATTTTTTCGTCTTTCCACGCCTGAGAACCGGTCAACCATGTGCAGTCCACTACAACTACTGTCGATTGGACTCCAGTGGGAAATGATGGGGCTATATTTCTATCACTGACGAAAAATTTCGGCTTTATTCCGATTAGAAAGTACTTAAACACTTCTCAGAATAAGTTATTCGTTGTTTTTGTTGGATTATGAACTTTCGAGGCACCTACTTTGCTCATTTCGCCTGTTTCCAGCTTAGCAAATATCTTTTCAACGGTGGATTTCCCTGTCTCCAAATTCAACAGTATTTTCCCCAAAAAAGGAATGCTTTATTAACACACGAAATGCTTTATGATCCATTTTTTTGTAAACTAACACAAGTTGCTTCACAAAAATGCTATATCTCATTAACTAATAGTTATAATCCAACTAATAGAAATCATATAGACGGTAGTAGTAGTATTATCTATGTATCAGCCACAGTGAAGCGTGGACGGGTCCTCTAGTATATATACATATATATTAGGGTGTTTTGTTTTTTTGAACTATTAATTTTTTTCAGTCCCGTCACAAAATTTTTTATTAAATGCCATCTATGAAAAGTCTATAAAACTTACTTAACAAGTAAGGAAGTGCTAAGTTCGGGTGTAACCGAACATTTTATACTCTCGCATGATAAAGTGATAATCGAGATTTCACTATCCGTCATTTACATATTTTTCAAATACCGTATTTTTGTAAAGTTTTATGCCGCGATCATCATTGGTTCCTAAAGTACATATGTACTCGTATTATACAGAAAAGGCATCAGATGGAATTCAAAATAGCGTTATATTGGAAAAAGGTGTGGTTGTTAACCGATTTCACCCATATTTCGTACATGTCATCAGGGTGTTAAGAAAACATTATATACCGAATTTCATTGAAATCGGTGGAGTAGTTCCTGAGATATGGTTTTTGGTCCATAAGTGGGCGACGCCACGCCCATTTTCAATTTTTAAAAAAAGCCTGGGTGCAGCTTCCTTCTGCCATTGGTGGTCCTTCTGCCACGTGTTTTGTTGTTGTTTAACGACTCTATTGAGTTTGGTTGACATAGCTATAGTACTTTCCGAGATATGTACAAAAAACTTAGTAGGGGGCGGGGCCACGCCTAATGCGATCCTTTGTGCCAAATTTCACTTTAATATCTTTATTTATGGCTTAGTTATGACACTTTATAGGTTTTCGGTTTTCGCCATTTTGTGGGCGTGGCAGTAAGCCGATTTTGCCCATCTTCGAACTTTACCTTCTTATGGAGCCAAGAAATACGTGTACCAAGTTTCATCATGATATCTCAATTTTTACTCAAGTGACAGCTTGCACGGACGGACGGACAGACGGACGGACGGACAGACAGACATCCGGATTTCAACTCTACTCGTCACCCTGATCACTTTGGTATATATAACTCTATATCTGATTCTTTTAGTTTTAGGACTTACAAACAACCGTTATGTGAACAAAACTATAATACTCTCCTTAGCAACTTTGTTGCGAGAGTATAAAAAATCACGATTGTGGTGCATTTTCTATGGACAATTTTTACATGCCATGGTCCAGTTCTTAATGTTAATATTAAGGGCTCAAATTTTCAGGAATTTTTTTTTATAACCAAGAAATTTCGGGGAACAAAACTATAATATATATATAACTCTGTAGCACCTGGTATAATACTCTGCAAGAGAGTATAACAAACTTTTTTATTGGAATAATAATAATGATTTTTTTTAATAATTCTGTTAAACCTCTGAAATAACAAAAAATTGTCTCGGTGTGCGTTAATAATTATTATTAGAAAACAAGAAAAAACTTTAACTTCGGCCGCACCGAAGCTAATATACCCTTCACAGGTGCATTTCTTTTAGTAACTATGAGTTCAGTGTGTATGGAAGCTATATGCTATAGTAATCCGATCTGAACATTTTTTTCGGAGATTATATTATTACCTTAAGCAGCAATCCTTGTAAAATTTCGTGAAGATAAAACGTCAAATGCGAAAGTTTACAATACAAGCCCTTGATTCCGATCGTTCAGTTTGTATGGCAGCTATTTGCTATAGTGGTCCGATATCGGCAAATCCGACAAATGAGCAGCTTCTTGAAGAGCAAATGAGGTTTGCAAAATTTCAAAACGATATCTCAAAAACTGAGGGACTAGTTCGTATATATAAAGACAGACGGACAGACAGGCAGACGGACATGGCTAAATCGACTCAGCTGAACATACCGATCATTTATATAATATATATATACTATATAGGGTCTCCGACGCTTCCTTCTGGGTGTTACAAACTTCGTGACGAACTTAGTATACCCTGTTCAGGGTATAATTATCGTATGTTTTTAATACTGAATACTCACAAAGAAGCAAACAAGTACGAGCACTTTAGGTGAAATTTTTTTTAACTAAAATCGGAGGAAAACCTTTTAAGGGGTTAGGGGTAGTCAGAGGCACGAAAAAATAAGAGTTTTCAGAAATTTTTTTTTGCTATTAAATCGTGTTATTTTACAAAAGTAGTAATATGGCATTATTATAGAATGTGTTGACTTGAAGCCACGAAAATTTCAAAAAAAAAAATTTTAATTTCCAAAGTTATAGTTGTTTGTGTTGACCCTGTTCCAAAAAAAGGTACTTGCGGTGACAACCATAAGTCCTTGGAGATGCATCTAAAATCAATCGGACGAAAAAAATTAGTTTTATAAATAGATAAGCTCGGGCCTGATCGGAGGACTTTCTTTTTTTTTTCAAAAATTACCAAAATGGCGGCCTCAGGAAATTTTTTCTAAATTTTTGCGAAAAAATCAACAGTTAATTGGTCTTAAAAAATCAAAATTTTCGGAAAAATTAAAATCCTTAGATCAGGCCCGAGATTATTATGTATTCTAAAAGCTGTATAAATTTCATTAAAATCTACTAAGCGGTTTTCGAGTTGTAGTTGTCCCCGATTCAAAAAACATAGTTTTGAGAAAAACGCGTTTAAAGTTTCACACTAGCGCTTTGAAGTGCCCGAGCTCGATGTGTTATTTGTCGAATAACTCAAAAACTAATTATCGGATCAACGTGAAATTTTCAGAGAATATTTTTAAAATATTACACTTAACGAAAATGCAAAAAAAAATAATTTTTTGAAAATTCTAACCACCCCTAACCCCTTAAGCAAACTAGTATAATAAGTTTTACTTACATACCTACACCTGTCTACTTTTTACGAAAAATGCCCCTATTACTTTGCTTCATTTGTACAAAAACTTATCGAACACCGATTGACCTGATAAAATATTTGAAATCAGATCATGGCGTCCCAACAATTTATGAATTTATTTGAAGAAGAAAAGATGTAATCAAATCTTCAATAATATATATAGATTTCAGCTTCATCTAACAAAACATACTAGAAATAACTTTAATTGATCAATAACTTTTGCCCTATTACAATGATACATCTTTAAGTAACCTCCAATTGTTAATTAAACAGCATATCGACACATACCAAAGTTTACTTAAAGAATACTTAAAACCTATGATATTTTGGTGCAGTATCCATCTATAATAAAAAAGTTAGGACCTTTAAAATATTTATGGTCATTTAGATTCGCGGCTGTACACCAACTTCATAAGCAATATGCAAGAAACATTACCTCAAGAACGAATGTTTCATTGACTTTAGCTATAAAATCCTCACTGAGATTAGCCAATTTTATATAAAAATAAATTTTTTCCAACAAGAATACACAATTGAAAGTACTGAAAATATTAAACCCGAAAATAGAGCATACTTCACTTCTTTAGTGCCAGATTTGAATTTATATAAAACAACAACTGAAATCTTTTTTCAAGGCATTACATTTCATATTGGTCATAGAGTCACAGTTTCTCAAAGTGATGATATAAATATTTATGAAGTAATACATTTTTTATTCAAAGATAGTACTGTAAAATTCTTTGTTAAAAAATTTCATTATATAAGTTTTTCACAAAATTATCAAGCGTATTTAATTGGCAATTCCAGCAATATATGTATGTATATAGCACTAGGGGATTCGGACACGCGTTGCTGTGGTTTACATTTTATACTATTATCCTTATAATAAATAAACAATTCAATACAGTGAAAATTGTATTTACGAATAAAGGCGAAAACTTTTGTTCGGAATCCAAGGGATTGTACTTAAGGCTTAATTTTGAATACGTTCATGCAAATAAATTTCATTGGAAAAAATAACGAATTTAAGGTTGCTTTCTCAATGTCTGGTTACCAGCGTTTCTTTCTTGTTAATAAAGTTGTCTGCTTAATTTAATTAAAACTTAATATACCTCAACAATATGGCTGGGTATTGGAGATGTCCGCTTAATAGGGTGTCCATTTAAAGAGAGCTTTCATTGTATTCTTTAATTATGAATTGTTTTAACTATCCATCAAAAGGAGGGTCTCTCATCCGAGGCTGGTTGCTACTTTTCATTGGGGGTGTTTTTTTACGTGGCGGGTCCCAAACCCAGCGCACAACCCTATGTAGGGGATGTTTCGCCTTCTCACTTTAGCTCGCTTTCAAACGGATGTTCTTAGGCTATCCAGAGGATACTTGGTCAAAGACCAGAAGTCGTGAGCTGCTTGAGTCATATGTAAAAGAATCGTTTTTGGCCATTCCCAAGCGAATGGCGATCATCTAATTCGCGTGAACTTCTGCACATGACTCCATCCTCCTAAGAAGAAGTTTTAACCATCCTATCTTCTAAGTTGGTTCGAACTGGACACGGTGTGCTAAATTTAACTAAAATCGGTTCAGTGGTTTAGGGGTCCACGTACTTCTATAAACTTAGATGGGCCACCAACACATTTTTATGATCTCAATAATGGACTTAAAGTTTTAAAACCGAAAAAATACTGGCACATTTGGTTAATTTTTACTAAATTTTGTTAATATTATTTACTTTTGAAAATTTGAATTATATGGTATTATTTTGACCTATACTTTTTAAATTATTAAACATTATCTAAACAAAAAAAAAACAACCAGTTCTATAATTTTTTATATCACTAATAACAAAATAAATTTTTTATAACTATGTACGAAGTATATAAAAATTTGTTAATACATAAAAAAATAATTAAACCAAAAAAGACTTTCTATTTACTTATAGTAGGAAATCCACTGAAACTTTAAAGATATCTCTTTGGAAATATCAATAAGGCTATCTTCACAATAATATACGATGTCTCTTTGGAAATATTAAAAATATTTTCTCTACAACTATAAGAAGAACTTCTTATTAACAAAAATCTATAGAGATATCAGCTCATTTTTGTTCTATTTTATTAGGTACTTTTCACTCTGTGTGTTAGAAGATAAGATGGGTGCAACGTTTCAGGTGGATACCTCAGAAACTGAGGACTAAGTATACCCTCGTCATTAAATAAGGGCAGAGAGATTCGAAGTGGTTTCTATTATAAGTGTTTTCTTCGTAACTCTACGCATTCTTTAATCGCTTTTTGAATCAAAATGCTAGGAAAACGGTCGCCTATCTTAAGGAAATTGAATTTTTTCGCAAGCAATAATATTGTTTCGAAATTCATTTTTGCTCAGTTAATTTAAATTGCCCTTAATGCCAACGTTATATACCTTATATATATAAAAATAAGTTGGGGTTTTGTCTGTTTGCTATAGCTGACTAAACCGTTGCATGAAATGAAAATTGGCCTGAACCATTTTGAAGAGAATCCAATGAGGATGGTTTGTAAAAATTCAGAAAATGTTCATTTTTAACCGACTTACGAACGTAAATTTACAAAAATTGACTTTGCCATACAATTTGGTTTTCAATTTCTGTTGTTTTGTTTTCCAATTTATTTATTTGTAAAATAATTGAATCGTTCAATTTCGGTTGTTTGCTTTCTTTATTTTGGCTATTCCAAAAAAATTATTGCAAATTATTCAGTGAAAATTTTATGTGTGTTTCATACAAAGTGATCAATTACAGATTGAAATTTGTTATGAAGCCACGAAGAGATCGCCCTAATATCGGTCGGCGCTCCTTTTGCCATTAACTTACAATGGCATCCCAAAGCAATTCATACACACGTGCGAAATTATGGACGGGCAGATTTGTTTGTTACATTCACTTGCAATGCAAAATGGCCATAGATTACGGAATTATTGAATCGCGATCAATCAGTAAGATCGTCACTATTTCACGGTACGACTTTTCAATCAACACATCAAATTGGTGAAATCATTTCTGCGGAAATTCCTGATTCACAGATAGATCCAGAATTATACGAAGTGGTGAAAACCAACCAACCAACCTTGCGGACACCACAATCCCACTTCGGTTTGTATGTCTGACAACAAATGCACGAAACACTATCGACGTGCTTTTCTTTCGGAAACGTGAACTGGAAATGATGGATATCCACTGTATTGTCGTCGCTCACCAGACGACAGCGGCAGAAGATTTAGCATTCAGTTTAGAGGTGTGAATAACGAAGTTGACAACACATGGATCGTACCACTGTTACCACTGTTGTCTAATTCACATTCAAAAACATATCAATGTTGAATATTGCAGTTTGGTGAAATCGATTTGCAAATACGTCACTAAAGAAAACAACATGGCAGTTATTGGCCTTGAAGGAGATGAGATCAGAAGTTTTTAAATGGGTGAATAAGTGAACTGCAATGAAGGCTTTTGTAAGATATTTACTTTTGATTAATGTATGCGGTTCAACTTCATTTGAGTCATTGCGTACTGTGAATGGCACGGTGTGTGCAATTTTTTGAGAAGCATGGCAGCAATTGCAATTGCTGGAAAATGATAATTATTGGAATCAAACGATGGATGATGCGATAGCTACTTTGCATGCCACTGAAGTTCGCACACTTTTCGCGATGCTCATTTCGACATAAATATCAGCCTTCAAATCCGCGTCAATTATGGGATACGAACAAAAATGGCATTGCCGAATACATTATATATCGTATTCGCTAAGAATTGGAAATGGGCAAATTCCGGTTGATATTTCCAGTGGCTTGATATCAACTCCACCTGCTTTTTGTCAATTCACTTCATTGAAAGATGAACTCATTACGAATGTTTATCCGAACATTGGTAAAATTATCGTAACTACGATTGCTTGAGTGCATACGCAAATTTAGCAGCCAAAAATACCGATGTTAATAACTTGAACCGGAAGATTCAAAGTCAAATTCCGGGAGGCTTGCGTTCATACAAATCGATCGCTAGTTTTCACAATGAAGATGAAGCCGTGAATTATCCAGTGGAATTTCTAAATACAAGGGGCAGAATGCTTGATTCTACAAATTCTTCTGAGTTCAATCAATCAACAGGACACAAGGATAGTCGCTACAAGAGTGTGGCATAAATCTGGAAATGCTATGTTTCTCACTTGGCCAGATATACGCACCGGAACAGAAACCAAAAAATGTTGTTTGTCAAGCTGCGTTACATTGAAAAAATGTAGAAAAATCGCAAATAAATGATTTTCAACGCAATATAAATTCAACTTTCTTTTCATTTCAAAACACATAATTTCACGCAGGGCGTGCGGGGTCAGCTAGTACATATATATATATGTACATGTTTATTTAAAGATGACTTTCACAGTCGCGCTCAATACCCAAGGAACCCCAGGAAAGATCTACTTGTCCAAAATATACATATACACCAATGATATTTGTCCTATTTTAGTCAAATTGGCAACTTTCGCGAATTTATTGTCTGTTCACATTCCTTTTTAACTTTTTTGTCTGTGAATTTGCTGTTACGTTTTCTTCTTTGTGTCGATGCCTACAGCCAAGGGCTAAAATTGGCAGAATAGCGATTGATAAACTGTTTCTAGGTAGTCACTTTGTAAAGTTTGAATTCTCATTATTGCGTTAGCCTATACTCCTTCCACTCCTTCCTGAAATTAAGAGCGCAAGCATGAGGATCTTATCCAATTAAAGATCTCGTAATGCAGCTACTAACGAAGAGTGTCCATATTAATATCTAGACCATTTAATAAGCACATTTGCTCCGATATACTTCATATACAGTTATGTATATATATAGTTACGACCAACAAACGCCAACATGCAATTTACGCATTTGCTCATTTACTTCTTCACCATCAATTAATCATTTTGACTTTTCACACTTTCTTCTTCGTTGCATTCATTTAATTTGCACACTCAATGAACTTCCGTTTCTTTAACAGTTTTTTGTTTTTTTGCACCTTTTAAATAATTCCCAGTCTTCCCAAGAGATTTCAATTCACAACTTTTCCAGTGAAAGACCGCATATATTAATTGGCTTTACTCTCTCTCTCACCGACGGTGTTGATGGTAAATTTATTGTTGTTGTTATTGACATTTTCACCTTCACCTTCAGTTACCTAATTAAATTAATTATACTCACAGTTGGTTTGACTCACTGGATCTCACCCCATTACTGAATTACAGTTACGGACGTTGTTGTTGCTACTTCGGTGGCTCTTCATATGCCACTGCGACCGCATTTGCTGATTCGGCGTTTTAAATCGTTTAAACGAATTCATTCGCAGTATTTCCGTATACTGGTGGGTTGCTGCTCTGTTATGCTCTTCCGTTTCCTTTTTTCGATTTTGGGTTTTTTCGCTTTGTTGCTTCGACACCTGGGTTGCTCGCTGCCACTTCGAACATCATTAGTATCGCCTTAGTAATGCTTCCTCATCGTTGTTGCTTATTTGGTTTCGACGTTTTCGTATCTTCTATCTCCGATTTCCTTTTCCGCAGTCTTCTCAATCCTCTTAACAATTCATTAATTTTCGCAAATTAGACAAAATCTGCTGCGGAGCTTACATTTTTCTACCGCTCGCTTGTTGACCGTCAGCTAAAATTAATTTATTATCGCTGCTACTTTCAAAGGGGCTCTGGCATGTTCTGACAAATAATCTGTACAGTTTCCATCCGTCGTTGGCAATTAGCATTGTGCCTGTTACTGGCCCTTCGCATGTGATGAATTGCATTTTGGTCCTCTTCGAGGGTTCACTCAAAGTATTCTTTTTTCAAGTTTGTACTTTGTGTAGCACCTTGTTTTCACTTTTTTGGCCCTACCTTTTTATCTAAACATTGTCCATTTTATTTTCATTAATTAATGTCAATGTCTAGTGTTTGACATATTGAGCGCCATCGCCGTTAGCCTTGTCGAACAGCTGGCTCTTGGCAATATTACAGCGCCCCATTTTCTAATGCCAGCAAATGAGCAAATCATGGGAAGCTCATTTATAATCGCTTTTCTGCGCCTCACGAATCTTCGCAATCTTCTGCCGCAGTATCTGTAAATCCACCGCCTAAAATGTCACCTGTTTCCTTCCCCTCTTAGCATGGCCGGTCAGCTATTATAAATTAATGTTTAAGTGGTTAATTGCTTACGAGTGGTGAGGATTATAGGGCCGCGACGCGACCTTAAACTTAAGTCGCTATTGTTGCGGGCAAACCATTTCCGCCGCGTAATGAGGGATGTAAAAAATGTCTTCGATGTGGCTTTCACTAATAGCGATTTTGTAATTACAGCTTTGCTTATGGAGGGCCTTAAATGGTTTTCAAAAAGGATAGACAATATGCTTGGTAATGGCCACCTTTACGTGAGAATCTCTATCTCAGAAACTACTCTTTTCTGGCAATAATGCGCCGTTTTATTAGAAATGGGAAGAATATGGTCAATACTTCTCCTGGCCCAATATATCCATTTTATTATACTCTTGCAACCAGTTGCTACAAAGTATTATAGTTTTGTTCACCTAACGGTTGTAGGTATCACCAAAAACTAATCGATACATACATATATAGAAATGATCAGGATGACGAGAAAAGTTGAAATCTAGTTGACTATCTTTCTGTCCGTCCGTCCGTCCGTCCGTCCGTGCAAGCTGTAACTTGAGTAAAAATTGAGATTCTTAGTACAAAAAAAGTTCGAGTTTGTAGATGGGCGTAATCGGACCACTGCCACGCCTACAACTCGCCATTAACCGAAAACATATAAAGTACCATATCTAAGCAATAAATTAAATTGGAAGAAAACCCCGTTCATTCCCCATATAACGGTACTGTTCAAAACTACTAAAAACGCGATAAATCAATAACTAAATGCGCCAGAAACGTAAAAATTTGCCGCCGGGATGGTATACAAAGGCTTTAAAATAATATAACGAGAATAAAATTTTGCACGAATAATACCTTTTTTGTGTGTCACTTTATGGTCAAAATATCTTTAAACCCAATAAAAACTGTTCAAGGCCCTAGGTGCCGAATATTTACACCCCGGTACCTATAGTTAACTCTTGATCGAAAATATCAGAGTTAGATATACATATAATTAAAACTTTGGGATATGTCTGTATGTTAAAAATGGCTTGAATGAGGTCAATACAAGTACTTTCCTTAGCCCATATGTACCGCATTATCGGCCAATATTTTAGTTATCTCAATAAAAATTACAGAGCGTGTTTTACTCTTAACAGTGTATCTTTGTACCTAAAATAGTTAAATTTGAGCGAAAACTTGACTTATCTTCCATATAACTAACATCAGGGTTTTCGAACATCCGGCTGACTTTACTCCATATGATTAGTTTTTTTAGTATCTGACATGTTAACAGTATATGGTATAGGGAAAAATTGATAAAATCGGGTTACTACCCCAACTGCCATATACTACATGTAATAGTTTTCGTTTTTCTAACAAACCTTATGTGTCTGTCAGTATAGGAGTTATATATATCGGTATATGTATATATAAAAAAAAAAACGCATAAAATTTGCAAAATCTCATCGGTTCTTTATTTGAAACGTTAGATTGGTTCATGACATTTGGACTTTTTGAAGATAATTTCATTTAAATGTTGACCGCGGCTGCGTCTTTTTCTTCGGAAATGTTGTCTTCCAAAGCTGGAATAGTTGCAGGCTTATTTCTGTAGACTTTAGACTTGACGTAGCCCCACACAAAATAGTCTAAAGGCGTTAAATCGTTCTTGGTTGAATTGTTCTCCGAAGTTTCCTTCCCATAGAATCGCGAGCTGTGTGGCATGTAGCGCCATCTTGTTGAAACCACATGTCAACCAAGTTCCATTTTTGGCAACAAAAAGTTTGTTAGCATCGAACGATAGCGATCGCCATTCACCGTAACGTTGCGTCCAACAGCATCTTTGAAAAAATACGGTCCAATGATTCCACCAGCGTACAAACCACACCAAACAGTGCATTTTTCGGGATGCCTGGGCAGTTTGCTACCAAGATCATGCGATTTAACGCCTTTAGACTATTTTTGTGGGGCTACGTCAAGTCTAAAGTCTACAGAAATAAGCAGCAACTATTCCAGCTTTGGAAGACAACATTTCCGAAGAAATTCAGGCTATTCCGGCCGAAATGCTCGAAAAAGTTGCCCAAAATTTTTTCCGAATGGACCACCTAAGACGCAGCCGCGGTCAACATTTTTAAATGAAATTAAAAATGTCATGAACCAATTGAACCGATGTTTTTGCAAATGTGTCACCCGATAGTATATGTATATATAAAATTTCTTGGATTTCGATCCTCAGGTGGACATTTTACACCATAAAGTATTTCCCTGGCTTTGATTCTTGTAAGTTGCAAGAGTATAATATGTTCGGTTGTATCCTTCCCTACTTGTTTTAAATTTTTTTGTACTTTCAGTGGATTGTGCACTTTATATGGGTTATCCCAATGTAACTCAGAGACCATCTCATTTTAATAAAAAATTGCTTTTTGTGTCAGGTCAAAACTTCCGATGGTTTCCCTTAAATGAGTATGGAAAATGTGTGAAACATTTCCTCGAGTATACTAAGTAAAAAGTTTAACGTTCTAATTTCCACCTTATGAATGAAATTAATCTAGACCTTTGATCAAAACCTCCAACCTTTTTTATAATAAGTACCATGTTAATAGGTAACATTTTTGTCTTTTTATTCAAATTAAATCTAGCCTGTTTAATTGATTTTATATTAGATCTATCCCATTTAAATTAAATAGATAGGTATAAATATCTCGGACACAAATCAAAATGTGGTAAGAAGAGTAAGTGAGAATACTACTTACGGTCTATCAAGCGCAACAATATAACAAAATTCATATATGTAGATGTGAAAAGCTTAAGAAATAGATTTTTGGACGACGACTTACTAAATTAGTATCTGAAGATGGGTTTGAAACCTAGAAACATTTATGCATGGGTGATAAACCCGACTATTTAGTATTGTATTGGAACAATTAGTTTCGAGGAAAACACTTCTACCGATTAGGGTGATATTATTCTATGAAGGAGGGTTTTCCTGTTTAAAATTTACTTGATTGATTAATGGCTTTGAAATTTCTTGGGTTCTCTTACTTTCTTTCTTCAAAAAAAATTTAATCATTCATCAGTAAAACGTGTAGCACATTTTATGTTATCTCGTGGAGTAAATTTTTCATAAGCCAAGTAAGTACATAAGCACGAAGATAGATGTTTTGTGTCATGTGCGTGAATTATTAAAGAAAAATATATACTTATGTACGTGCACAGTTATGAATTATGATTGGATTTATATTTATGAAGTTTGTATGTGGAGGTAATTGATAAATATAGAAAAGAAATAATATTTAAGTGGTAGCTCAGATAGTGTTATAACAACATCAATGCCCCTGTCTATACGGGTACGTAAATATGTACATTTCGGAACGGAAACTATTATCTTCAAAGATAACATAATATAAGGGGTATTCAGACCAACTTTGTTAATTCGTTAGCATTATTCGGTAGTTTCTTTCATTGCGAAAAATATATTTGCTGCTCACTATAAAGTATTAATAAAACTGAACAGCTGTTTACCACCCTACTAGGATAGAGCAAATAGTATGTCCACAATTAAGTGCTTTAACGAAGTACCAGACTAACAAGTACGGTCTGAATATCACTATAGTATTGAAGTAAGTATATAACGGGTGATCCAAATAGAGGTACTCTTTTAGATCATGCGTGAGTGAGTCTGTAAACTTAACTTATGGTCAACATAATCGGCCTACTGTTCCATTCGCAAAATCATCATCCATCTTGAGACACAAATGAAGAAAATATAGCAGCCGTAGCTGAGAGTGTACACGAATTCGGTACGATATATGGAATGACTTGGAACATTTTACGTAGAGATTTTAAATTGAAATGTACAAAATACAGCTTTTGCAAGAACTAAAGCCGCTCGACGTTCTCAAGCGACATCGCTTCGCTCTATGGGCTCTTGAAAATTTCTAAGAAGATCCGAATTTTTCGAGCTAAAATCATTCGCCAATTAGCACTCGAACGAGTCTTCGAAGATTGGAATCAAAGAGTGGACCATCCGAGACGTAGCCGCGGCCAAGATTTGAGAGAGATAATCTTCAAAGAATAAATGCCAAAGAACGTTCTTTCGAACGATAATAAACATTCTCCATTCAATTTGAAGTTTCTGTGTTTATTCTTTAGAAAAGTAGGGCACCCCGAAATGAATCACTCTTAATATGCTATATATTTATACCGCTTGACATTCGTAAATCTGCCTTATGTAATGGACAGTAAGTGTATAGAAAGCATACATGCATACATATTTTCTTTTTTCATAAGACACAACTCCCTACTAAAAAATATGTTTATGTCAGAGATTCCTTAAATACTTTCTCGAACGCTATGTAATCGTTATATTTTTTAATTATATTTCAAACACAGACCTTCCGAATGCTGTCATTTACGCCATGCTTATTTATACTCCTTTTGTTCGAACATATTTGTATTACCTTTAACTCCCTTCTTCAGCAGTTGGCTATTCTTCTCCAAAATATGTTTAAACTATAAAATCTTATCAATTGCGTTCCCTCATAGCTTTTTGAATTTCTTTAAGCTTGCACATATTTTACTCAGCTTAAAGTTTATTGATTGGTGGCTACTCTAGAGGATACTTAATTTTTTCCAAATGCTTCTAACTTTCTTCCCAAATACTTGATGGGAAACTTTCTTCAACATTTTTCAATTAGGTCGTTTAGTAACATATTAAAAATCAGATAATTAAAGTTTTTCCTTAAAATGCTAATACTGGGACGTTTCTTCTTCGCTTTTTCGTTGTTGTCAATAAGACAAATTTCATCCTCTAGGGACGGCAGTGTGTCTTCTATATCGATGTCCGTGATTTTATTTAAACGAGATCTTTTAAAAATGTCTTTAAAATAATAAATAACCTATTCCGAAACTCTTTTCAGAATTTCAATAAAATATTTCTTTTAATTCTATAACTCATAATTGTCATTTGGAATGACATAACGCTATCTACGAGGCCTTCAAGATATTACGGATTTATTCAACTTATTTGATTGATTGAAAACGCGGTCAGGCACAGCCCCGGACTGTTTCTTGTTTACGACTTTTAAATAACTTCATTGGTGCGGCATGAATCGATTGAGGCCGCGCAGCTCTGAGACTTTACAAAACTATGCAAGTTAGTTTTATACTCGCATAATCTTCTTAACTGCCCAAATTATCGTAACAGAGGAATTCTCAATTTTTGAGGTTTGAGTGAAGAAAGCGAGAAAACTCCACACATGCTGTTCACTCAATTGCTTGATATCGATATACGCAATTTCAATTAAAAGTAAGCAATTAAAAATTGATAAACGAAATGGCTATTCAAACGAAACTGATAACAGAGCGAAGAGCGAAGTATCACGAAGAAGAAATCGTTCAGAAACACTCTTCAGTAATTTATGCCGAACACTAGAGAAAAACCCATATATTTATGGTCAAGATATAATCAAAAAAATAGATGTCCAAAATTTAGACATTTTCCAATTAGGAAGCGGGAGCATGGAGGGGAAGATATGGCATTATCGTTGCTTGTCTACTTGGTATTTTTAAGACGAGTGCAAAAAGGCTTTACTGGCCAAACCCAAATTGGTTAAAATGAAGTTAACTTCGACGTTATTGCTGCTGGTCGCTGGCAGTTTTTGCCTCTTCCATGGATGTACAGGCGGCGTGGTTGCTGTACCAAAGGATGTGGTGGATGACTGGAAGGCTGACGATCACATGTCAGAACAGATCAATACATTATTTGAACGCAATTTGTATGTAGCGCCTATCAAAGAAGATGCATCCCAAGTCATAATGCCTGCTGAAGTTGAAGAAGATTACGTTGAACCAGAACCAATCAGTGAGGTGGAAGATGAGTTAGTACAACCCGAGGTCGATGTAAATGGAAAGATAGAAGGACGTGCAAGTGGTAAGAAAATACATTTTTTGCAATCTATAACTGCATAACCTAATATTTTCCTCCGCAAATAGAATGCAAAGTGACAATCCGTGGTGGTCTGCCTACTCCTCAGCCTCTTTACTTGAAGAGCGGCTCCGAAGAAATCTATCCATATGACACTAAGGGTGTAATGGTTGTTGACGCAGGCAGCACCCTAGAGATGTGGTGCCCTGGCAAATTTACCACACTCGATACGACCCTCGTTACTGCTACCTGCGTTAGTGGCACTAACTTCAGAGTGGATGGTACCACCTACGCTTTTAAGGAATTGACCTGCAAAGCTTGGCCGACTTTTGTTGCGGAAAAGACAGGCGCTTCGTGCAATGGTGGCGTCATGGTACGCGTTGGTTTCAAAATCTCGTCTAGTCGTTTCGCCCAGCAATATGAAGTTTGCTTCAATGAAGGCGAAGAAGTCACACGTTATGTACATCACGATTTGAATCCCGGCGCCAATTACTACCAGACAGGTGTGGACCGTATCACCTTCCAGACTGGTGGTTTCTTCGATGGCAAGAGTGTCGATAAACTGTACACTCAAGCCACTCAGCTGGCGACCATCAACGAACATTTGGGCGGTGATGCCAGTAAATACTTTGACTCTGCCAAGAATGTTTTCTTAGCACGTGGTCATATGGCCGCCAAAGCTGATTTTGATTATGGCCTCGAACAACGCGCCTCTTTCCTCTTCATTAACGCCGCTCCACAATGGCAGGTCTTCAATGCCGGCAATTGGGCTAGTATCGAAGACGGTGTACGTGCGAAGGTTACCTCGGCAGGTTGGTATGTCGATTGCTACACTGGTGTTTACGGAGTGACCACTCTGCCCAACAGCGACGGTGTGCAGACCCCACTGTACTTGGCCTATGATAGTAACAATAACGGACTAATCCCCGTACCCAAACTGTATTTCCGTGTTGTGATTGAGAAAACTAGCAAGAAGGGTATTGTTTTCATTGGAGTAAATAATCCGCATTTGACATTGGATGAGATCAAGAAGGACTATATCCTTTGCACTGATATAGCCGACCAGGTTAACTATATTAGCTGGAAACGTACAGATCTCACTGCTGGATATTCTTATGCTTGCGAGGTCTCTGATTTCAGAAGTAAAGTAACCAATCTGCCAAATCTTTCGGCCACCGGCGGTTTGTTGTTGTAAATATGAATTTGAGTATAATAAATAAAATTCAAAATATATTTACATGAAATTTCTATTAAAGTAGGGAACTCGTTTACAGAGCTGAGGTGTAGCATAGGTTTCGTCGAGCCTATTTTGAATAATGTTTTTTCATATCAAAACTGAAATATTTTACACAAACTTTTTTTATTCCAAAGACTGGAGAACCCGTCCACCCTTCACTGTGACTGATACATATATAGTAATACTACTACTACCATCTATATGATTTCTGTTAGTTGGATTATAACCATTAGTTAATGATTACAGCATTTTTGTGAAGCAACTTGTGTTAGTTTACAAAAAATGGATCATAAAGCATTTCGTGTGTTAATAAAGCATTGCTTTTTGGGGGAAAATACTGTTGAATTTGGGCTCAGGGAAATCCACCGTTGAAAATATATTTGCTAAGCTGGAGACAGGCGAAATGAGCACCGAGGACAAGGACGCCATAAAGAGGCGAAAGCTCTGTGCAAAGTGGGTGCCTCGCAAGTTCATAATCCAACAAAAACAACGAATAACTGATTCTGAGAAGTGTTTGAGTGCTTTTCAATTGTAATAAAACCGAATTTTTGCGTCGGTGTGTGACAATAGAAACATGGCTCCATAATTTCCCACTGGACTGCAATCGACAGTCATTCAAGTGGACTGCACATGATGAACCGGTTCTCAGGCGTGGAAAGACGAAAAAATCGGCTGGAAAGGTTATGACATCAGTCTTTTGGGATGCACGTAGTATAATACATACTCAACGACTGATTAATGAGCCAGTTATAATCTATTTCACTGCGTATTTGGTTGCAGTTCTTATCTTCTATTCCAAATATTTAGCAATTCTATTATTTTTGAGAAAACTCTGTTTAAAATTGTACGCATATATTCAAACGATTCCTAAAAACATGAATTTTGAACAAATGCTTATTATTTGAAATAAAATTTTTGTATTTATGAGTTGTATTAAACTTTGACGTAAAGAGATAAAAGGTATCCTATGTCCTTACCCTGGTTCTAAGCTACCTACTCACCAATTTTCTGCCGAATCGGTTCAGCCGTTCTTGAGTTATAAATAGTGTAACTAACACAACTTTCTTTTATATATGTATATAGATAAATATTTTACAAAGGTTTGATGAAATGTTCAAACAAAAATATTCAAAACTCGATCATTACGACGTCATTTCTGGCAGTTCCTCACGTTGACAGCAGAACTCCTTGAACAGTTTTGATTGGATGTAGGATATTTTCGGACATAAGGTGGCATACCTTAAAAAAAGTAATTGTGAACATTTTTATTACTCATGGGCCGAAATAAATAAACCCATAACTGACGTTTTTGCAAATCATTTGAGGAACACATTTACGCCTAACAATGGACATGAGAAAATAGTTGGTTGAATCCACAAATCAGCTTTTTTTCTGTTAACAGTAAAACAATTAAAAACCTTATCGGGGACACAAAACACAAAAAAGCACCTGGGTACGATTTAATAACCGGAGAAATATAATATTATCCAATCTACCAAATCTACAAAGAAACTCGTAATATTATAAACAATGCACTATGCCCAAGATAGGTTCCATTGTTTTGGAAACTATCTGAAGTCGTAATGATACCTAAGCCGGGTAAACCAGTACACGATGTTACATCATATTGGCCTATATCGCTGCTGCCAGCTTTATTTACAAGGTGGTGGCGCCATTGTCGCCATTGCGCATATGTATGTCGACTGGTGCGAATCTGCTATTTCTATCGATTGTCCAGTGAGAATTTCATGACATTTCATTGATTGGAAGTGAAGTTATTGCATTTTAATTGTCAGTATGTTTGTGTTATCGGTGCGAAAATGAGCTTCGAACAAAGAGCAAACATTAAATTCTGTTTTAAAATTGATCAAACTTTTACCGAATCGTTTCAATTGATGAAACAAGTTTATGGCGATGATTGCCTATCCCGTAGCAGAGTGCACGGAGTGGTTTCAACGTTTTCAAATTGGTCGTGAGGATATAAATGACGATCAATATGTGGGCCAATCAAAACCTGTGATCACCGGAAATTCCATCGAAACTGAATTGTGCGTGAATTCATCAAAAATCATTCCATCATTGAAATTCATGGAAATGGAATTGAACATCTCCAAAACATCGATTTATCGCGTTTTGACCGAACATTTGGGCTTACGAAAGGTAAGGTAGGTGTGCACGGTCACACATAACCATTAACCAGTCCTCGTATTCACCTGATATGGCACCGTGCGACTTCTTCCCTTTCGGAAGAATGCATTTGCCCATGAAAGGAAAGCGTTATGCAGACGTAGAGGCCGTTCAAAACGCTTGCACCGGCATACTGGGGGCCATACCAGCCAACGAGCTAAAACACTCGTTCGACTTGCTTTTGGAAAGTGCAAAAAGATGTATTGAAGCAGAAGGAGACTATTTTGAATAAAATAAGTTGATTTTGCCGAAAAAAACCATTTGTTCTGTTTGTTTTTAAGTCCTGTTTATTTTGGAACACACCTTGTACTTACCTCTATTCACGTGCATAGATAGATTTATGAGAAAGGGTAAGATAATGCGCTAATAATTAAATGACTAAATAAGACAAAAGAAGCAAATAAGACTGACAACTAATCATAGATAGCGCATAAGCAATTTATTAGACTACTTCATAAGTATGCCGAACTTATTCGACGCAATTGCAATTAAAAGTAAGCAATTAAAAATTGATAAACGAAATGGCTATACAAACGAAACTGATAACAGAGCGAAGAGCCCTACTAAATTGACGGATGTTAGCGAAGTATCACGAAGAACAAATCGGCAAATCGAAATCAAACAATAGATGTCCAAAATTTAGATCATCATTATCAGTGCAGCGGGAGCATGGAGGGGAAAATATGGCATTATCATTGCTTGTCTACTTGGTATTTAAGACGAGTGCAAAAAGGCTTTACTGGCCAAACCCAAATTGGTTAAAATGAAGTTAACTTCGACGTTATTGCTGCTGGTCGCTGGCAGTTTCTGCCTCTTCCATGGATGTACAGCCGGTGTGGTTGCTGTACCAGAGGATGTGGTGGATGACTGGAAGGCTGACGATCACATGTCAGAACAGATCAATACATTATTTGAACGCAACTTGTATGTAGAGCCAATCAAAGAAGATGCATCCCAAGCCATAATGCCTGCTGAAGTTGAAGAAGATTACGTTGAACCAGAACCAATCAGTGAGGTGGAAGATGAGTTAGTACAACCCGAGGTCGATGTAAATGGAAAGATAGAAGGACGTGCAAGTGGTAAGAAAATACATTTTTTGCAATCTATAACTGCATAACCTAATATTTTCCTCCGCAAATAGAATGCAAAGTGACAATCCGTGGTGGTCTGCCTACTCCTCAGCCTCTTTACTTGAAGAGCGGCTCCGAAGAAATCTATCCATATGACACTAAGGGTGTAATGGTTGTTGACGCAGGCAGCACTCTAGAGATGTGGTGCCCTGGCAAATTTACCACACTCGATACGACTCTCGTTACTGCTACCTGCGTTAGTGGCACTAACTTCAGAGTGGATGGTACCACCTACGCTTTTAAGGAATTGACCTGCAAAGCTTGGCCGACTTTTGTTGCGGAAAAGACAGGCGCTTCGTGCAATGGTGGCATTATGGTACGCGTTGGCTTCAAAATTTCGTCTAGTCGTTTCGCCCAGCAATATGAAGTTTGCTTCAATGAAGGCGAGGAAGTCACACGTTATGTACATCACGATTTGAATCCCGGCGCCAATTACTACCAGACTGGTGTGGACCGTATCACCTTCCAGACTGGTGGTTTCTTCGATGGCAAGAGTGTCGATAAACTGTACACTCAAGCCACTCAGCTGGCGACCATCAACGAACATTTGGGCGGTGATGCCAGTAAATACTTTGACTCTGCCAAGAACGTTTACTTAGCACGTGGTCATATGGCCGCCAAAGCTGATTTTGATTATGGCCTCGAACAACGCGCCACTTTCCTCTTCATTAACGCCGCTCCACAGTGGCAGGTCTTCAATGCCGGCAATTGGGCTCGTATCGAAGATGGTGTACGTGCAAAGGTTTCCTCTGCAGGTTGGTATGTCGATTGCTACACTGGTGTTTACGGAGTGACCACTCTGCCCAACAGCGACGGTGTGCAAACCCCACTGTACTTGGCCTATGATAGTAACAATAACGGACTAATCCCCGTACCCAAACTGTATTTCCGTGTTGTGATTGAGAAAACTAGCAAGAAGGGTATTGTTTTCATTGGAGTAAATAATCCACATTTGACATTGGATGAGATCAAGAAGGACTATATCCTTTGCACTGATATAGCCGATCAGGTTAACTATGTTAGCTGGAAACGTACGGATCTCACTGCTGGATATTCTTATGCTTGCGAGGTCTCTGACTTCAGAAGTAAAGTAACCAATCTGCCAAATCTTTCGGCCACCGGTGGTTTGTTGTTGTAAATATGAATTGGAATATTATAAATAAAATTCAAAATTTGTATATTTAAATGGAATTTCTATTAAAGGCGGGAATTTGTTCACTACTTAAGGGGTTACATTGGTTTCGTCGAGCAAAACACTGGCAATTTTGAATAATGTTTTTTCATATAAAAAATTAAATATTTTACTCAAGCTTTTCATTTTTCTAAAGATACATATTTTGCAAAGGTTTGGTGAAATGTTCAAAGGAAAATATTTGAAACTCGGTCATTACGACGTCATTTCTGGCAGTCCCTCGCAAAAAGGGCCTTCGCGTTGACAGCAAAACTCCTTAAGCAGTTGACTGGGTGTGAGATATTTTCGGTCATAAGGGGACATACTTTAAAAGAAGTATTAGTGCATTAGAAAGTCACGAGATATGTAATTTCAGCAAAAAGTGGGCGGTGACACACCCATCGTAAAATTTTTACCTCGGCCTTCTAATACCATCTAGGTGGTAAATTTTAACGTCTCTGGCGTATTTGGTTATTATTATATTTCATCCATTTTCACACTGTCGGTAGGAATTCTTATAGTATTTGTGAATTTGGTTATTGCAGCCTTGGTAGTTTAGGAGATATGTACAATAAACTTATTAGAGGTGTGTCGCATGTGTCAAATTACAGTTCTATATATTATTTTAGTATTTAGTTAAAGGACTTTAAAGGATTTCTGTTAATGGCGATTTGTAAATTTTTTAACTCTAAGAGACCTGCATACCAAGTTTCATCAAGATATCTCAATTGTTACTCAGGTTACAGCTTGCATGTCATGGTGGAACACTACCCTTCCTGTTGGCCAATTCTGGACGCTACTGGTCGATTGCCTGTTTCAAGCGGTCTAGTTGTCAGTCGATGGTAGAAAGAAGAATGTTTTTAACCACGATCGTTTTCGCTTGAGTCGCCAGTCACCATCCGCTTCAAAAATGGGTCGAGTTCGTTTCGTTTCAGCAGCATATCGCAGGCGTCGATTCGATCCAGAAGGTATTTTTGCGTCAAATCATGCGGCACCTAAACATCATTTCTTGTGTATCCAGCCTTCTGCAGATGGTTTAAAAATGGTTTGGTGACTAACTCCCATGACTGGAGGATGGAGTCATGTGTAGAAGTTCACGCGAATAAGAAAAGTTCTCTGGTCGCCATTCGCTTGGGAGTGGCCAGAAACGATTCTTTTACATATGGCTCAAGCAGCTCACGACTTCCGGTCTCTCACAAAGTATCCTCTGGTTAGCCTAAGAACATCCGTTTAAAGGCGAGCTAATGTGAGAGACGAAACACCCCCTTCACAGGGTTGTGCGCTGGGTTTGGGACCCGCCACGTACAAAGTGCCATATAAAGGAGCGCTAGTTTGGTTGGGATTCCAGGTGGTAAAACACCAGCAGCGGGGGTCGATGGATTCCTGCCCGAGCTATTCAAACACGGCGGCGAAGAAGTGATAAGGACCATGTATCAGCTTCTTTGTAAAATATGGTCGGACGAAAGCATGCCCAACGATTAGAATTTAAGTGTGCTCTGCCCAATCCACAAAAAGGGAGACCCCACAATCTGCGCCAACTACCGTGGGATAAGCCTCCTCAACATCGCGTATAAGGTTCTATCGAGCGTATTGTGTGAAAAGGTATAGCCCACCGTCAAAAAACTGATTGGACCTTATCAGTGCGGCTTTAGACCTGGAAAATCAACAACTGACCAGATATTCATCATGCGCCAAATCTTGGAAAAGACCAGTGAAAATAGAGTCGACACGCACCACCACATCGGTACGAAAAGGAGCTGCCTTTATGTCGCGATGTCTGAATTTGGTATCCCCGCAAAACTAATACGGCTGTGTAAACTGACGTTGAGCAACACCAAAAGCTCCGTCAGGATCGGGAAGGACCTCTCCGAGCCGTTCGATACCAAACGAGGTTTCAGACAAGGCGACTCCCTGTCCTGCGATTTCTTCAACCTGCTGCTGGAGAAAATAATTCGAGCTGCAGAACTTAATCGAGCAGGTACAGTCTTTTATAAGAGTATACAGCTGCTGGCGTATGCCGATGATATTGATATTGATATGATCGGCCTCAACACTCGCGTCGTTAGTTCTGCTTTCTCCAAACTGTACAAGGAGGCAAAGCAAATGGGTCTGGTAGTGAACGAGGGCAAGACGAAATATCTCCTGTCATCAAACAAATAGTCGTCGCACTCGCGACTTGGCACTCACGACACTGTTGACAGTCATAACTTTGAAGTTGTAGATAATTTCGTTTATTTAGGAACCAGTATTAACACCACCAACAATGTCAGCCTGAAAATCCAACGCAGGATTGCCCTTGCCAACAGGTGCTACTTCGGACTGAGTAGGCAATTGAAAAGTAAAATCCTCTCTCGACGAACAAAACCCAAACTCTATAAGTCGCTCATAATTCCCGTCCTGCTATATGGTGCAGAGGCCTGGACGATGACAACAACTGATGAGTCGACGTTGCGAGTTTTCGAGAGAAAAGTTCTGCGAAAGATTTATGGTCCTTAGCGCGTTGACCACGGCGAATATCGCATTCGATGGAACGATGAGCTGTATGAGATATATGACGACATTGACATAGTTTAGCGAATTAAAAGACAGCGGCTACGCTGGCTAGGTCATGTTGTCCGGATGAACAAACACACTCCAGCTCTGAAAGTATTCGACGCAGCACCCGCCGGGGGAAGCAGAGGAAGAGGAGGACCTCCACTCCGTTGGAAGGACCAGGTGGAGAAGGACCTGGCGGACCAACGAAATCTACTACTACAAGCGGTCAGTATTTAGCGTATTATTGTTATCATGTCAATTAGTCAATAAAAAAAGGATTGCTTTTTGAGCTTTCAAACTTTGATTTCATAAGCACCTTGCGACACTTGAACAGTTTAGCGTTTAGTCTGGAAGTCACATTGTTTCATCCTCAATTGTTGCGGGCCTGAATTTTACATCTCGTTGTCTTACAAATAATTTAACTGTCCCAAAATCAAATCAGCTATTTTTCGACCTTATTCATGTGAAATTTTTTTTCAGACGTTGTATTTGACTATGGGGAAATGATTGATTACTGTGTCCATGTCTACCAGTTTTTGTAGAGCGATTTCGCAATTTCTTATGGCATTGAAAGATCATTTGTCTTTGCTTTGAAATATCTTTCGAGTTTGGTGATTATTTCCTCATTATCTCTAAATTTTTCTCGAGCTTAGCGTTCTCTTGCGGTCTCAGTAACACAAGGTATTCCGTTTTATCCACAAACCAATTGTGCGGCACCTACCTGCATTATTGGGTTACTAAAGCATAGATGTCCGTTTTAACTTTCACCATAGGCTTCGCTTAGAGGCAAAGTTCTTTAGATCGTCAAAGTTGTTGCCGCCGACTTTTACAGAATTTTTGATTGCATTGTTCTTATGTATTTTACGTCGACGCCTGGCTGTGAACTGTAAATATCTATCTCTCTATATCTATTTATGGCTAAATCTAGTTCTCTCTCTTTCAACCTTCCAGCCTATCTTTCCCTTTTTGTCTGGCTCTCTTCTAATTAGAATTCGCTTGGAAAATGAATGTAATATTGTTTTTTTTGGAAGCTTAAGTCTAAATATGTTCTCATGCTTTAATTTAAAATAGAAATAGTTTTGCAATAAATTAAAAGTTTGAAGTCAAGATAGGCCTTGTAAAAGACAGCTCCGCATTTCTGATTTAAATCAAAACGTTGGCCCGAATCTGTCCAAGATCTACAATTTGTTCATATTAATACTAACTAAAACTATATATAGAAACTTTTTAACACCGTGAAAGATTTTGTACAGTAGACAGACAGACTTATAAAATGCTCACTTTTTTAACGACCAACTACATAGATTGTATCTACATTTGTGTCTATAGTTGAACAAAATTTCCCTCACGTTTTTGATTGCTGTGCTATAAATATATATTTTTCTTTTTCTTACTTTACTTTACACGTAGATATTTATTACTACTCAGGAAGATAAGGATCACAGGCCAACCACTTTACTTTGCCAGCACGCCTCAAGTGTTCTTTACCGTAGCAAATTTTATCACCATAGCAAGTGTTGTTGTAAAATGCTAGCGGAGTTTCCACAATAAAACACGTTTTATTAATAATATATGATACATATATTTATTTATTTATTTCTATGTATGTTGCACTGTCTACACACTTTATTGCCATTTGATTATTGGGATTAAATACATATTTCTTGATTTATTTACAAAGCATGTCTCTTTTATTACTAAAGTAATGATTTTTAATCATACAAATATTCTAGTGTTTTTGTTTTTCTGGTAAGTATATTTACATTTGAACTACATATTTGTAAAAATAAAATTTGCTAAGACTTTCCTACTTGTAAGCTATGGCTATAATACTTCTTTGATACAAATTCTCTGTTTCGCATAATTAATTAGTCTACTTATCAATTACATTCTCTATTTTTTTATGTGTATGTACATGTGCATTTACGTCTTACGTTTATTTGCAGTTATGAAGACTTGAATGGAAGAAAGGTAGCCATGATTTGTAAGCATTAACTGTTACATTGATTTGCTTTCATATACATATCTATTTGGTTAGGTTAGAATTAGTTACAGAAAATTTATTTAATTTAAATTTTTTCTTAAGTTAGAATAGGTTTAGACTAATATATTTTGAGATTACTTTGCAAACAAATGAGTTACTGTGATATTTTGTTGTGAAATAGTACGAGGTTAGGCTTGATCGGAAAACCGAAAATTTTCTTTTCCTTTCTGTACAAGTGTTCTTGTGGATCTGATATTTTTAACAACTTATGTTTAGGTATGCAGCAACAACAATGTAAAAGATGTGCTCTGAAAACATTTCTGAATAATATGTGTTGAAAACTGCCCATATCCGGAGAGAAGTAAAAGAAGGATACTATTAAATTTTTGAGTTATAGCGCACCATATTGCCAATAAAGCTGTTAATAAGGCTTTAAATGTAATGTTCGGAGAGCGAATTTTCACAAAGCTTTTCAACTGCTAAGGTATATACATACATATGTAGATATTGATTTGTGTCTAACTATCTTGTAGAACGAGTCGTTTTAGTATTCTTTGATTTGTAATTATTTTAAGTCAGTTCAAATTCTTCAAAAACTATAAATACGTAATAATATACGTATTACATTTATGTCAACCATGAACCCCTAAAAAGTGCATGCCTAATTTCATGGATCCCAATCTGTAAAAAATCCAATAAAATCAATCGAAAGTTGTGTATATTGACCGTAATCATTTCAGCCGATAAAAATACGTCTTTCAAACCTTTTAATTGTTAATTTCTACTATGGTTTTCTGGTTGTTGTTGCTTGAAAGCTTTGTTGTCCTAAAATATATAATTTGGAACTAAAGAACTAACCTTTTGATTTCCTGCAAAAGTCCTATAAAGTTATATTAGAATAATGAAATAAGCCATATAATAGGTTTAATCTTCACTTTATTGAGCCGCACTTTTCATGACCAAATCTTATGAAGAAATGGAACTATTGGTTGGATAAATTATTTGTTTTGACAGCTTTTATTGGCGGTACGTTAAGTCAATGGTCTACGCTGATACAAAATTGGGTCGACAATATGGTCTTCATAAGCCACAGTCACGGTGTCTGTGTGCCCAAAGTTGTACTCGTATTCCACTAAATACCATAACTTTGGCACAACGTGAATTTCTTCGCAGATTCCTGGCCGTCCGACGCTTACTGGTGAAACACTGCGACGTTTATCCGCTCGCCTCAAAGAGACTGGCACAACACGAGGCGTGGCAGACCCCGGAGTAGCCGTTCTGCAGAGATTATTGCTGCTGTTGCCGAGGATGTCATGGAAGCTTCGTCGACATCGCACATGGGTATCAGTCGACGGTGTATACAGCGAATTTTGATTTGAAGATGTTTCCGTACAAAGTCCAGATGGTGCATAAGCTGTTAGCTGTTGACCGCCAATCGCGTCTAACATACGCTCAAGCCATCCTTATTCATCAAAAATAATCTTAGCGGGTACGTAAATAAGCAAAATTTACGCTTCTGGGGCACTGAAAATGTGCGTGTAACCCACGAAGAGCCATTACATCCGCTCAAAGTCATTGTATGGTGTGCTGTTTTCGCTGGAGGACTCATCGGACCTTTTTTCTTCGAAGACGTCGAGGGCCAAACGGTTACTGTGAGTGGTGAGCGCCACAGAGCAATGATCATCGAGTTTTTTTGGCGCAAGTTGATGAATTGGGATTGCAAAACATGTGGTTCCAACAGCGGCTAATCTCCCGTTTTGGCGATTTGCACTGGTCAACAAGATCGCCTGATTTGACCGCTCCATACTTCATTTTGTGGGGTTTTTTGAAGAAGCGGGCTTATGTCAACAAGCCTCAGACTCTTGCAGCTCTTAAAAACAATATACGTCAAGAATGTGAGGACCTATCGCCGGAAGTTCTGGCCAAAGTGATGGAAAATGCCATAAAAAGGGCTCAAATGACAATCAACTGTGGCGGCGGCCATTTACATGATATCATATTCTCGACTTGATGTAAAAAAAATTTAAAAGACCAAATAAAAATAATTCACAAGCAGAATCAAAGTTTTTCATTTTTCAAAAAATTACAGCCAAAAAACATCGGAAGGTTATTTTTGTACAAGCATTCTATGTGCATATTTTCTGCATGTGAGTTCTTGGGCTTGGCTGCTCCTGCTTCATGTGGGCAAAGCTTGTACATATGTTATTCTACAACTTGTAAACTTCCGACTCCATGCGGAGAACGGATTTCATAAGAAGCATTTTGGTAGTAGAGATATTCGAAAGATTCTTGTTACAGGCTGGAAAAATGCTCTTATATTTTTCTGATCAAAAATCCGAATCAACCTAATAAAGGGGTAATGATCGTGTCATTTGTCTCCGAGTAATCACTCAAGCAAATTTGAAAAATGCAATTTTGAGAAGAGGCTGTTTAAAAATGATTGAGCAGAGCGACTACACTATAGAACGCTGTAACTAAAAAATTGTTTGGGATATCGTTTATTAAGTATGTCATTGTTAAGGTTATATCCTAACGAAATCTGAAAAAATCGTTGTTTTTAATTTCAACCAGCTAAAAGTACACTTCCTTTATTTGAAAAATTGGAGCTATTTTTATATGTAAATATTTATGATGAATGCTTATGAAGCTCTTCGATAAAGGCTTTAGACAGTGAAGTAATTCAAAATGATGAACGTGACTCTTTTGAAAATTAAATTTAGCCGCGGAACACGTTTTGACCGCTAAACACAGTTTAATAATTATATAAAATGAAATCACAGTAACTTAACTCGCTTTTTACTTAGTTTTGCTAATGGGAGCTAACTAAATTTAGATTTCGAGTACGTAAGAGTATCTTCAATTATTTGTTACCCACTCTAACCCGCTTAACATCTGTTATATGCTTTGAACCATATTTATTATACATATATCTATATATAACATTGTATATACATATGTACATGCAAGTACAGCTATAAATTACATAAGCTACAATTACAACTATTTGATGGTGTCAATGCTTATTTGTTTTACTGCTATTGTCCTGCGACATTAATGTATGTATGTATGTATATATATTTATTTATCGTGTCTTAATCTAGAAACTATGTTGTATACAAATCTTATAAGCTTTGTTTGATAACTCTCTCGGTTTTTTCTTTGTTTGGCGTCAACAACACATAACGGTATAATAATGCTTAAACAATAAGTATTCTGGCAATGCGACTCCCGGCACACTCGCTTTGTTTTACACGATTTCATAGATTACATTCAAGCTTTGGTGCGCTAGTATAGAGCCATAAAAGCAATCTGCTCGTAATCACCATTCTTGATGCGAAATTTGGCTCAGTTCAGTCCAACAAGGGTAAGCAGCTAAAGCTGAAAGTTTTTTGAACACACCAATCCGCTGGCCTCATCACATGGCTCATTGGAATTCATGCAACACTGTCGAATATCAGCAATTAAACGCGCTGGTTTTCGCTCTTACAAGCATTAACCACACAGCAGGATATAAGAATATGCCAAATAAACTCGCTACCAACAACATAACTGGTGTTTCAAGAGTTGGTCTTTTGGCCTCTTGCTCGCTGGTTAATACCAGAATTTCGTGTAGGCGGCTTTTGCATATTAATTAGTTCCAAAGCCAAACCCTTTAATGGAAATTTGAATAATGTAAGTTGGAGAGGGGGAAAGAGATTTGCGAAAGGTCAATAGCTGAGATTAAAGTTGAAAAATCGTTAGTTGCTAGCTAACTATGGTTAAGTTCGCGGGACTTATAGTCCGTATATCCGACACATACGTAAAATTTTGACGAAACGGGCTTTATATGTATTAATATAGGCAATAACATTGTTTCTCAGAAAGAAAGCGTGTATTTCTTCAGTTTTCTCAGTTCCCTGTTGCTTCGTTTCTGATCTTTTTTGACGATCTCAGGCACTTTTCCTAAATCACATCCTTAAGTCCTTAAAGAACATTTTTGATAAAGAGTGCAATTGTTGAAAAGATATATCCAGATATTCTGACACAAATATGACGCATTATTCTAAAAACTTCTTATGCTTGAATAACTGCATTCTTTTCCTTATTTAGTGGTTTTTTTCTCCATAAATTTCATAGTTTAGTGCCCATGATCAGAGCACTTTAAATATTACATGGAGGGGTCGTACAGGACATTTGACTACTTTGAACCGAAAGTGCCTTAAAAATGAATCAAGACTTCGAGAACAATGCTTTGAAGTTGGTGACTTCTGCATTGCAGTTTCGACAGTTTCAAGCTATGGTCCCATTGGTGATTGTGAGAAAAAATATTTTACTTGCTTACGATATAATTCCTGCTGTGTTTGAGCTTACTACTGAAATATTTAATTTATTTCCACTTTTACTTTCAAATATACATATTTAAAACAAAACTGATTTAATAAAAATAAAAATGGAAGTGTAAAATGAAGTTCACCAGAAGATTGCTTTTGTGCGTGTTTAGCTGAATTTTGCTCCATATTTACAGTAAACTGTTAAAATAAGATCCCTCTTAACTCATCCCTCCATTACAAATTTACTATTTGTGGATTTAGCAAATAATGTGTTTGTATAACTGTGCGCAGTCCTGTGGTGTGGCGTGGAACTAATGCCAACTAAAGCCATTAAAGTTGTGAAGGAAATCCGAAAAGCTCGCAACGGAAGTACGTAAAAGTTTGCCATAATGTCAATAGCGCCTAGCTTATCTTTATTCTAGTTATGAAGTGTAACAATAGTTAGAAAATAAATTATTTAAGAAAAGTAGGAGAAAAGTATTTGAAATGATTTGGCTTAGACTTTACTTTAACTGAAAGCTACGCTATGTGAGGGCCTCGTTGAGGATATATTGGGTAGTCTACAAAGTATTTTCGTATTTTGTTAATAGATGTCGTTACAGTCATATATCTCCAGTGCTACCAATCCCATTGTGCTATACCATATAGTATTGGAAAGGTGAGATTTTAAGCTAAATTCGGAGAAGTTAGAAAAAAGTTAGAGCTGTTCAAAAATGAGTGAAAATAATGACGAAAAATTTTGAAATTTTTGTATAAAAAAAGGAAGGATACCAAGCAAGCCATCAATGAACTTTGTAAGGTTTTCGGAGACGATGCTGTAACAGTTCGTGTAGCACAATAATGGTTCGCTTTCTTCCGTTCTGGAAATTTCCAAATTCCGATTTACAATAAATATAAAAAAATAAGTTAAAATTTGATTAGAAATACGAAAAGACTTTTCGACTATCCAATAGTATAACCAATTGTGATGTCATTTATATCAATTTTTGATTTAAATCAGGGAGATCAATTTGAATGACTCGAAATGAAGTTCTCTAAAATATGTATGTTGAGACCACAGATGGGAGACGTATCGGTAAAATAATAAAGTTTGCGAATGCTCAATTATTGGCCTTGTTGGCGGGAAGGATTTTTTATGATCTATTTTGAAGAGAAGTGTGGTCTAAAAGGCTGTTTTTTATCTAAAATTTCCATCATTAGCAGATGTTTTCAGATTAAGCAATAAATAAATAGCCAAACAAAATTTGTCAAAAAACCGTTAATAACAGAAAAGTCATGTGAGCTTACAAAAACATTTTCAAAATGCCTTGCAATCATGAAAGTAACATTCGAAAGGCCCAACATGGATTAAGCTTCAGATGACGAGAAATAAGCTTTCTGAACGGAACTTCAGTTGGGTAAAAAAAATTTAGCCAACAAACTGAAATGTCATGATGAGTAGAAAATTAAGACAAGTCTTGCTTGAAGATTTGGTGTTCAGTGTACCAAACACCTTTTCATCTTTATAAAGCACATATTAAAACGGTCGATTAATCCAATGAAAATATTTTCGAAGTTAGAGCTTTCGAAAATGGTGAACGGCAGAATGTAGAGCATATTGATGTGACATCGAGCGCGGAAAATGCTTAGCAGTTTCATCGAATCTACTAAGTTACTAAATAGTGCTTGGGTATCTCTTGGGAGCACTATGAGCTCAATGATGGCTTAGCTTCCACCAACCAAAATAGTAAAAGGAAAGAAGTATACAATTTTCCATACACTCATCCAGATTTAATACCGAAGATATAAAATATTTGGATCGCTCGAACGGATAGGGATACGAGCGGTAAGATGGAACAATTTGATATTCCTTGATCGCAACTTGAACAAATGTACCGTTTTAGTAAAGCAGCGGCAGAAACAGGGAACAGTGATAACTCAAAGCTAATGCGAGGTTTACTTTTGCAAAACTTATTAATCTCGATCGAAGATTGGTAATTACTGGGTAATCTATGACCACAAATGCGTGCATCATGACCAAATGGAAGCTCACAAATTTTCAAACACGTAAAACAATGAATGCGCAAAACTCTCTACAAAAGTACCGAAACTTGTGCGTATATCTCGACTACAACCAGCAGCACCATTATCGCTATATTCACAGCGCTGTTGACTCGTCGTAATGGACATCGACGCTGACGCTGAAGCTTGCGTTGCCACTTGCGTTGACGTCGCTGCTGACGTCGTAGCCATTGCTGCTGCCAAATTTGCAACTGTAATTGCTGCAATTCGGCCGCTTCGCCGTCGGCTGTCGCGGTTGCCGCTTCATTATCGCCGCTGCCGCTTCCATCGTTCTTTCGCGCATTTCCAAAGCAACTACAACCGCACGCCGGCCAATGTCAAACCGACGCCAGCGACGATGTGCTATCATAAGCGACCAGCAACGAATCGTTTTCGTCACTGCCACTGCCCGCGCTACGCTCCGACTCGTTGATCACCTCGAGTCGTGTCTGCGGCTGTGCGATTTTGTACTTGTGATGCCGTTTGTTGATCAACACAGTGCGTATGTTGTTGTTGCGCGGTCGCGATGAGTGCGTGTGCACGTGTAGGTGTGACGGTCGCAGTGTGCGGTGGCACTGACGTTTCTGATGCATTGATATGGCGCCGAGCATCGTGCAATCGGAACTATCCTCATCGTCATCGTCATAGTAGTAGTCGTCATAATCGTAATCATCATCGCCGCACTCCAGTTCCTCGTCATCGTCATCCTCATCGTAATCGTCGAAGTCGAAGAAGCAACAGCCGGTCGGTTTGCGCTGCACATCGGGCACGTAGTTGAGGCGACGTTGTTTGCTGTCGCTGCCGCTGCCGCCGTTACAGTGATGATATGCCGTCGTCGCTGCTGCCGACGCAGTGGTTTTTGCCTGCGATTGGTAATGGGAGGAGAGGTGATATGTGTGACTACTTGGTAAGCGTGTTTCGACTTGGTGAGAGTCGTTGCCGTTATATCTTAGTTCAATTACCTCGGGGCCCTTCCATGTGATGCCTGAACGTACCAAGTTGTAGAATCGCAAAACACCCCACATGGCGAGTACCTGCAAGGGAAAAGCAAGTGATAACCTTATGAGATTTATAGAATTTATAAATTGTTGTATATTTAAATATAAACTATTCTAAACTTCAATCGAAAGCAGTTATCTGACTCGTTTTCGTCTTTAAAGGCTTAGTGGATTCATCGATACTATTTGTTAGTTTGGCATCTAACTAGTTACTTATTGGTTTTTTAACCCAGAAAAATACAGTACTACGTACCTTAATATAAAAAATATAAAAAAGTATAGACTTTTCAGAACTTACGCTTTGGTAGAAAACTCGCCTGGTTTTTAGGTTAAATTTAATATTTTGACGCCAAAAGCTAAACGGTTATCAAAATTGAGTGTTATCTATTATCTCGTACCAATAGTCAGATAATGGAAAATATCTTTGGATAAAATTCTATACCAAAACTTAATTTTATTATTTTTGTTTTAAGAATAATGATTACTCCATTTTTAACTATCTAATTTAATTTTCTTCGTTCGATATGTATTTCTTCTTCTGCCTCTACAAGGTGTTGAGGTGTTGTTTACATAGCCGGAGCATTAGCGTAGCCAATTCTAATCCCAAAATATATATTTTAACTATCGTTTCATTGATATTGGGACAGAGTGAGTTAGTTGTGAGCTTGCGTGTCACCAAGTTTGCATAAATATATCGAGTACGCAAATATTCAGGAATCATACTTCCAACACTTTCCTCTGATATCCCGATCAGTTTATTTTAATTTTTAATGCTTCTAAAAGGAG
Organism: Bactrocera neohumeralis; assembly: GCF_024586455.1. Classification (NCBI taxonomy): domain Eukaryota; kingdom Metazoa; phylum Arthropoda; class Insecta; order Diptera; family Tephritidae; genus Bactrocera; species Bactrocera neohumeralis. The sequence continues at coordinate 53,458,788 of NC_065923.1, forward strand.
GATGGAGTCATGTGTAGAAGTTCACGCAAGTGAGGAAAGTTCTCTGATCGCCATTCACTGGGAAGTGGCCAGAAACGATTCTTTTACACATGGCTCAAGCAGCTCACTACTTCCGGTCTTTGACCACGTATCCTCTGTGTAGCCTAAGAACATCCGTTCGAAGGCGAGCTAAAGTGAGAAGGCGACACATCCCCCCCCTGCATAAGGTTGTCCGCTGGGTTTGGGACCCGCCACGTAAAAAACTATACCAATGAAAAACTGCCAACAGCCTCGGATTAGAAACCCCCCTTTCGATGACGACCATGGCAAACGAAATAAGGACTACGATATTAGGGCATGCATGTCCTCATGAAAATAAAGGCTGACATCACCGCCGTCCAAGAAATACGATGGACGGGACAAGGACTGAGACGAGTAGGTCCTTGTGACATTTACTACAGTGGCCATATAAAGGAGCGCAAGTTTGGTGTTGGATTCGTGGTGGGAGAGAGACTCCGTCGCCGAGTACTATCATTCACTCTGGTGAATGAACGTCTAGCCACAATCCGCATCAAAGCGAGGTTCTTCAACATATCGCTGATTTGCGCCCACGTCCCGACGGAAGAGAAGGACGATGTGACCAAAGATGCCTTCTGTGAGCGCTTGGAGCGCACATATGAGAGCTGCCCCCGCCACGATGTCAAAATCGTGCTTGGCGACTTTAACGCCAGGGTGGGCAAAGAAGGTATCATTGGCACTACGGTCGGTAAATTCAGCCTCCACGACGAAACATCCCCAAATGGGTTGAGGCTGATCGACTTCGCCGGGGCCCGAAGTATGGTTATCTGTTGTACTAGATTCCGGCATAGAAAAATTCATCAAGCTACCTGGCTGTCTCCGGATCGAAAAACTACCAACCAGATAGATCATGTTGTGATAGACGGAAGACACGTCTCCAGTGTTTTAGATATGCGTGCACTCCGAGGTCCTACTATCGACTCGGACCACTATCTTGTTGCAGCCAAGATTCGCACCCGCCTCTGTGCAGCAAAAAATGCACGCCAACAAACACAAGGAAGGTTCGACATCGAGAAGCTGCAATCACAACAGACAGCCGAACGATTTTCTACTCGGCTTGCACTCCTGCTCTCTAAAAGCACTCGTCAACAACTCGGTATAAGGGAACTGTGGGACGGCATTTCAAATTCCTTACGTACAGCTGCAACCGAAGCCATTGGTTTTCGGAAAGTGCAAAAGAACAGCTGGTACGACGAGGAGTGCCGCAGCGGAGAGAAAACAGGCTGCCTACCTCGCAACGTTACGATCGGCCACAACACGTGCGGGATGGAATGGGATAGCACCCCCAAAGGTGATTTAGTCACCGATGCTCAGATCATACTTAAATTATGGAGGGAAAACTTCTCCAGCCTGCTGAATGGCAGTGAACGCACAACGCCAGAAGAAGGCGAACCCGATTCCCCAATGGATGACGATGGAGCAGACGTTCCATTACCCGACCATGAAGAAGTTCGAATAGCAATTGCCCGCCTGAAGAACAACAAAGCGGCAGGGGCCGACGGATTGCCGGCCGAGCTATTCAAACACGGCGGCGAAGAACTGATAAGGTGCATGCATCAGCTTCTTTGTAAAATATGGTCGGACGAAAGCATGCCCAACGATTAAAATTTAAGTGTGCTATGCCCAATCCACAAAAAAGGTGACCCCACAATCTGCGCTAACTACCGTGGGATTAGCCTCCTCAACATCGGATATAAGGTTCTATCGAGCGTATTGTGTGAAAGATTAAAGCCCACCGTCAACAAGCTGATTGGACCTTATCAGTGTGGCTTTAGACCTGGCAAATCAACAACCGACCAGATATTCATCATGCGCCAAATCTTGGAAAAGACCCGTGAAAGGAGAATCGACACACACCACCTCTTCGTCGATTTCAAAGCTGCTTTCGACAGCACGAAAAAGAGCTGCCTTTATGCCGCGATGTCTGAATTTGGTATCCCCGCAAAACTAATACGGCTGTGTAAACTGACGTTGAGTAACACCAAAAGCTCCGTCAGGATCGGGAAGGACCTCTCCGAGCCGTTCGATACTAAACGAGGTTTCAGACAAGGCGACTCCCTGTCGTGCGACTTCTTCAATCTGCTGGTGGAGAAAATAATTCGAGCTGCAGAACTTAATAGAGCAGGTACAGTCTTTTATAAGAGTGTACAGCTGCTGGCGTATGCCGATGATATTGATATTGATATCATCGGCTTCAACACACGCGCTGTTAGTTCTGCTTTCTCCAGACTGGACAAGGAGGCAAAGCAAATGGGTCTGGTAGTGAATGAGGGCAAAAGCAAATATCTCCTGTCATCAAGCAAACAGTCGTCGCACTCGCGACTTGGCTCTCACGTCACTGTTGACAGTAATAACTTTGAAGTTGTAGATAACTTCGTCTACTTAGGAACCAGTATTAACACCACGAACAATGTCAGCCTGGAAATCCAACGCAGGATTGCTCTTGCCAACAGGTGCTACTTCGGACTGAGTGGGCAATTGAGAAGCAAAGTCCTCTCTCGACGAACAAAAACCAAACTCTATAAGTCACTCATAATTCCCGTCCTGCTATATAGTGCAGAGGCTTGGACGATGACAACATCTGATGAGTCGACGTTGCGAGTTTTCGAGAGAAAAGTTCTGCGAAAGATTTATGGTCCTTTGCGCGTTGGCCACGGCGAATATCGCATTCGATGCAACGACGAGCTGTACGAGATATATGACGACATTGACATATGTAGTTCAGCGAATTAAAGGCAGCGGCTACGCTGGCTAGGTCATGTTGTCCGAATGGACGAAAACACTCCAGCTCTGAAAGTATTCGACGTAGTACCCGCCGGGGGAAGCAGAGGAAGAGGAGGACCTCCACTCCGTTGGAAGGATCAGGTGGAGAAGGACCTCGCTACGCTTGGAATATCCAATTGGCGCCACGTAGCGAAAAGAAGAAACGACTGGTGCGCTGTTGTTAACTCGGCTATAATCGCGTAAGCGGTGTCTACGCCAATTAAGAAAAAGGATGCTTCTAAAATCTTCCCCCGCCTGTTTGGCATAAACAGTGTTTCATTAACAACTGAATTCAAAACTATAACTTTTTCCGAAATACCCAAACCTCATCAACCAATTGCCCTGACAAATTAGGGTTCGTACGTATTTTTTTTAAAGTTAGGTATAACTACACACACGGAATGTGACTACCCTTGAAGGAATATAAAAAAAATAGAAAAAGATTTAATATTATAGCTTTGGTTAAAGGTAGCAGTAATTTTGACACCAAACTATTTTTGAAGGCCTTCTCTTTAGCCTTTAAAGAGTTGGTCTTTAATTTCAAGATTTTCACTAGTTGCTATCTTGGAGTTTGAACGAAAGTATATGATGACCAAAACGTCAAGGGCTTTTAGCACGCACACTTGCTTAATTCAATTTGGGTATGTGAGTATTAATATCGTAATAATATATTGTCCCATATCATCATTCACTCAAATCATTAATCAATATAAAAATTGTATGCGCGAAATAAATTAATCACAAGACTACACACTCACTGAACGCTTGCTGACTGTCTTAGTGAAATGTTTTCGGAGCCTTACATTGTAATGTCTTATCACTGGAGGTTATACAACTCAAATTTTCATGTCGAATAAAGACGATAATTATTTTAATGTGTTTCATAAAATATACAATGATTGTATAAATAAATATGTGTGTGACAAAACTGTACTCAAAACCTATTACGTAATTTTTCAAATAATTTTTTGCTTAAGGAAAACAAACAAAAATGAAATACAAGTATAAATAATTTTAAAAGAAGGTGACCGAGCCATTGTACTTTGCATTATCATTTTACACAATTATTAGACTATATCTAATTTTTATTTTGGCAAATTTCACCATTGACAGCGCAAGGAGTTCTTAGCAGCAACTTTTATTGCACACTGTACACGCATTTTTGCGAGTATGTTACATTAAATGTATCCAATTCTTCCCCATAGATTGGTGTATTGAAATAATAAATAATCCCAATATTTGCGCAATAAAGGGCAAATCACTAGTGGCTGCAACAGGTGCCACTGGCATCAACTGCTGTCAACAACATCATTTCTCAAAGCAACAGCTTTTTCTGCATTTTTTTTTTTTGAAATATCCCGTGTGTTTCATGCACATATTTATATACTCACATTCTATACACATACATATGTGTTAGAGATTTCCTTTCATCTGTGATAACACGTGAATTGGTTGGAATAGTGCAAACTAACTTGTAGGGAAAAGAGTCAGTTGTAAAAGAGAGCGCACATAATGAGTGGCAATTGAAAGAACGGAACTATTTTTTTATAGTCTTTTTTTCATACATAAGCTTGTTTATAGTAACAGATGGCGATGCCTAATCGAACCCTTAAAGATGGTTGAATATATTGCCAGTTCTTTATTTGCCATGTCACATGATGATCTCCCTAACATTTATTGGAATTTCACTAGTGCAACTTTTTCCTACAGGGTATTTCCATAGTCTTTGTGTATTTGAGCAAGTTGGTTTCTGTACATGTCAGCCACATTTCACGCCACACTACACAATATTCCAGCGGAGCGTTCATTCCTGACCTCAGCCCATTTGCCGACTTGACATCACTCAACTAAATCTCACTGAATACACGGGTGGATAAGTGTGTGCGCAAGTGGATTTGTGCTAACGCAAATCCTCGTGACCAACAAAGCATTTCACAAGCAGCACCAGACATGCATAACTCCCAATGGAAGGCAAATATATAGTAGCCAAGAATGTGAGGCTGAGCAACAAGAGCGAAAGAATGGAGGCTAACGCACAACACGAGTGGAAGAGTCATAGAAAGGACAGACGCGCTCATGCTTGGCTTATAAATAAAATAAAAGACGGTGTACAGTTATGTTATACACAATGCAGATGCGGTGCTTATAAATAAAAGTGGATAGACAAATAAACCACGAATGACCTATGACAATTGCATTTGTGCTATCGCCGCGAGCGAAATCAGCATTATTACGCCGAATGTGAGGGTAGGAATACGTTTGAATTTCAATGAAACCTAACCGTAAAGGCATATGATTCTGGTAGTGAATTTACGACAACGACACCAAATAGGAATTTCTCTAAGGTGATTCAGTTACTAAAATTGTACGAGCAGTTCGCTTTCGTATTTCTTTTCAGCTTTATAGTTCTACCTCTTTAATTCAATTTAATACGGTTATCTTTATTCTTATTATGGTGTCAGCAGTACTTCTTCTTCGAAACACTTTGCTGTATTGAAGTTTTGCGGCTTCCCCTCTTGGCGGCCTGAAGAGTTATATAAAATGGTACAATAACCTTCGGAGTTAGTTAATCGTTTCACGAAGCACCAAGGAAGCCAATTTGTTCCATTGTTTTGTGTTTATGTGCAGAGAAGTACAACCATTCTTTTGCTACTACTAAATCTTTTGTAAACACTTCGAGAGCCATCTCATGGGATCTCATGTCACCCACACCTTATTACTATGTATTTGAATGGGAACGGTGAGAGATTCACACAATATTGTTTTCACTTCGCGAGGAAACAACTTTGAAATCCTTTTGTGCGTAAAGTGGCCCCTTTTTGATATAATTGATATATGTTCAATCTTTATTCTGGCGTTCACCCTACAACCTATTTTACTTCTTATGTGAGATGCGGAAAAATTCCGTAACACGTTTGTGCGAAACGTCCTCAAATAAATGGTGCTGACCGTTACAAAAGTAGTAAGAACGATGTTTATTATGTGGAGTCTTTCAAAATATCATTGGAAATGAACATCTTTCAAAATTTATTACAAACCTTAAGAGAAAAATGTTGACAGGAATTACGAAAAAGTGAAAATACAATTAAATTAGTGCTACCTAGGATAAGCTAGCGGTTTCCGATAGGGAGTGTGACAAAGTGTACAATTTTTATACTCTCGCTTCATGTTGCTACAGAGTATAATAGTTCTGTTCAGCTAACGGTTGTTTATATCATCTAAAACTAGCATATTTTTGACAGATCACGCATGAGTGGCGTCAGGCTGTCATGTTATTTTGTTCAGCATTGTTTGGCATTTCAGCATGGAAAGACTTGCACCTGAACATTGTTTACAAATAGTTCATGTGTTTCGCGCGTTTCAACTTATGGTCAACAAACATCGGCCCACTGGGCGCAATATTCGTTTTCTTGTTTTGAGCCGGTTGATTGGATCGTGTGATATCACACAGTTAGACTTTTTCCTGTGAGGATTTGTAAAGTTTAAAGTTTATATGGACAATCTCGCTTTCATTCAGGCCGTGGAACAGAACATCACGCGTGTTATCAGTCGAAATGCTGGAATAAGTCATTGGAAATTGGACTCAACGGATGGACTATCTGAGACGTAGCCCGGTAAGAGACAATATTAAAAAAATAAATGCCATATAATGTTCTTTCGAAGGATAATAAACATTCCCATTAAATTTGAAGCACTTTGAGTCGTCCTTGTAGTCCAGCTAGTTTAGCAACCAGGTTTTATATGCTGCTGCAGTTTTTAATATTTCTGCGTTGACCGAGTTCTAGTTGTCGGACTTGTTTATAGACAAGTAACTTATTTTCAATAGATAGTACTGATTTGTTACCAATTTGCCTGTTTATATCCTTGAGTCGCATATCTAGTTCTTTCCGTTTGCTTTTTATATGAACTTCCCGCCGTAGCTTGGAGTCAAGTGTCATTCCTAAATATTTAGCGGAGTTAAAGAAAGTCTATGAAAAATGGTAGGTGTTGTATTTTGTTGTTTGTGAAAACGATGTACTTATACAGACTTAGCTTCATTGAGTTTTATCTGCCATTTCTTTGCCCATTGTAGGACTTTATTTACAGCTTTTTGGATATTAGTAGTTGCCTCGTGTTCACTACTAGAAACAGGAAGCAATGCGGTATCATCTGCAAATGTGGCCAATTTTATTTCACGTCTTTGAAACATCCAACAACACAGTAGAACAGAATTCTTTATTTTTCAAAGACAATTACTGTGCCCAAAAATAAGGTGACATTGTATTTATTTTGAAAATTCTTTATTTATTCTTCCAAATCAATTTCATCCCCTTCAAAGTAATCCCCTCCCGATGCAATGCACTTATGCCAACGGATTTTCCAATCTTCGAAACACTGGTTGTGGTCACTTTCCGGGATGGCCTTCAGTTCCGTCTTCGCTGCGGCTTGAATCTCCTCTATCGTATAAAAACGGTGTCCCCGGAGCGGTCTTTTGAGCTTGGTGAACAGCCAGAAGTCGCATGGCGCCAGATCAGGTGAATACGGTGGTTGCGGAACGATAAGGGTTGAGTTTTTGGCGAAATGATCATGGGATGGTGCATTATCGTGGTGTAAAAACCAAGAATTGTCTTTCCACAATTCGGGCCTTTTTAGGCGGATGGCGTTACGCAAACGACGCATAACGTCCAAATAATATTCCTTGTTGACTGTTTGACCGGTTGGAAGGAAATCATAATGCACAACACCACGATAATCGAAGAAAACAATCAACATGACCTTGATTTTTGAGCGACTTTGGCGCGATTTTTTTGGTCTCGGCTCTCTTTTGGCACGATATTCGCTCGATTGATCGGTTGTTTCGGGGTCGTAAGCATAGATTCAAGTCTCATCGCCAGTTATAATGCGTTTCATGACACCCTGGTAGTCGGAAAGCATCGTTTCACACACTTCAACGCAACGCCTTTTTTCAAAAAATTCAATGCTTTCGGTACCAGTCGAGATTTGACGCGCTTGAGGCCCAAAACATCCTTCAAAATGGTATTGGCTGAGCCTTTCGATATGCCAACTTCATCAGCAAGGTCTCTAATTGTTAATCGATGGATTTTCAATACCAAATCTTTGATTTGTTGAACGTGAGCTTCGTCGGTTGAGTTTGATGGTCGCCCTGGACGCTCTTCGTCTTCGACACGTTCACGGCCGGGTTGGAACTCACTATACCAATTGTAAACATTTTTTTTAGACATAGCCTCATCACCAAAGGCTTTCCGCACCATTCTCTACGTATCCGCAGCAGAAATTGATTCCGTAAACAAAATTTAATGCAAATTCTTTGCTCAACAAATTTCGACATCGCAAAACACGAAAAACTCACTTTTAGCAGCTCACAAAACGACACGTATCTCAAACACTAATGAATATTTTGACATGAAATTTGACATAGATGTGACTGACAGTACTACCAACCTAAAAAAAATAATTCTCCAAATCCTTGGACGCGCGGAGTTTAAATTAAAATGTCACCTTATTTTTTGGGCACAGTACATACTACTGTGATCAAATTGAAGGTAATCCCCTCACACTGCCAACGAATTTTCCTGTCATCATAGCACTTGGAAAAATCCTCCTTCGTGATGGCCATCAGAGCCTTTTGAGATTCGTCTTTTATTATCCTCAATTGAACCAAAACGGTGTCCTCGGAGTGGTCATGTGAATTTGCTTCACACGAAGGTAAATCAGGCGAATGCGGTGGTTGCGGCACGATATTAGTTGAAAATGTGGCGAAAGGATCACGAATAACTAAGGAAGCGTGAGAAGGTGCATTATCGCACTTCTTTGTTCAATAAATTCAGACATAGTAACAATCGAAGAATTCTCTTTTTGAGCCTCTCAAAACGACGCGACATACTGCCAATTTACAGAAAAAAAATTACCGATTCGAAAAACACGCGAAGTATAAATTCACCTTTCAATTTGATTACAGCAGTATGTATGTGTAATTTTGTGGATTTGATCAATCGTGTAATGGTTAGCTTGAAACCCAAAGTGATGCGCTGGAATTATAGCTTCTCAGACGTTTTATGAGAATTACCTCAAATGTTTCGAAATTGTTGGTAGTAGCAATACGGGCCGACTTTTGAATCATGATAGCTTTAGCAACTTTCCAATAAGTTATCATGTATTTGAAATTAAAATACGAGTTCATAATGTTGGCAATAAAAATACTTATCGGATGGTGGTTCAGAACATCGTCAGTAATCAGGTCGTAGGCGGGGAATTTTTATCAGGTGTTTCATTTGCTCACTCAGCAGATGTGTTGGCTAAATAATCAGAAAATAATTCAGTTTTTTTTTAGATTTCCACTGGCCCAAGTATCAGCCCTTGTTTTACTGGGACATTCTTGAGTTTTTGGTGTTCGTAGACTTTTACAGCTTCTCCAAAAAGAGTAATCAGGATTTCTTCCATTGATTAAGGACTGAAGATATTTTGAGAAATTTTCATTTTTAACCCTCTTAATTTTCTAATAAAGCTCTTTCGAAACTTTATTTAAAATACATTTATAAGTTCGGCATCGAATTTTATGTAACTCGCGTAGCAGCTTTCGCTTTATTTTAATTCTTTCCTTTATGTAATTAGTACTTTGGGAGTTTACAACAATTTTCCTTATATTTAGTGTATTTTTCCAAGCTACATGTTGCATTCTCAATTATTGTGAAGTGAAAATTTTCAGGTTCCATTTGTCTGTATTTAATATAGAGTCACATTTACTGTCATAATTTTACATGATCTTTCGGAAGTATAGCCAGTCTGTATCTTTACTCCATAAGGTCTCTGTTTCATCTTTAAAGATCACGGTTTCATCATTCAATGGAGAATGATCCGAGTTAAGGTCATAACCCTGATTAATCGACAGATAGTTCCGGAACATTTTGCCGACAATAAAAAATCTATCAGATCTAGAACTATTTGGCTATCTTGTGGGCATTATTATCATAAGCGCGTCTATAATGCCTAACTTCGGGTTTTTTGTAATACTTTATAAAGTTCTCTCCCCTTTGAAGTCGTAATCCTTGAAACCCAGCACACATTTTTTGCTTATAAATCTCCACCCATTATGAATCTATAGCTACCTGCATGTTTGCTTACTAAGTTTTGTGCTCTTCAAATTGGATTTTTGATGGATTGGATATATTTTCTGGTAAGATCCATTGTTTTGAATTGCAAAATCGGCTTTTAACGTAGAATGTGTATCCGTATTCATACTCACATCAATATTTTCCGATTTCAAAATAATTTCGATTTCATCCTTATTTTTTTCGAATTGTTGAATTCATCTTGCTTGTTGAGTTTCTGAAAGATCTGTACTAAAATGCAGTTATTGTAAACATTATCATTATTATTCGCTTTTAAAACATCAGAAAAATTATATTTTTTGATATTTCAGAAATAATGTTCAGAGCTTCTTGTATATTTTCGTTCTAAAATCTACAGGTCCTTTCGAGTTATATTGTCACCTTTTTTGTTTCCAATAGTTTCAGCTCATATTTTTTGCAAATCTTTAGCATCCTCGATAGTTGGCTGAATGCGCTTCACCACAGTTACAGCATTTAGCCTGCTGCTGCTCTGGGTTTGAACATTCAATGGTCTTATGTTTACCGGAGCACTTAACAAATCTTGGTTATTTATAGTATAGTGATTGGCAATATTAGCCAGCTCAGGTAGCTCAGGTAGGTTTAACGGTTCAGAAAAAACAATTGAATCTAATAGAGTTTAGGTCTCATAAATCTTTTTTATAATTTCCATGGGATCGAAGTTACTAAAAATAGAGGAGATTTTTAGTTCTCCATATTTGTTTTCTATTAAATTGACTTCTTTGTGGCGTTTAAGCAGCATTTGTAACAAGCAAAATCGTCCCTCAACGTCTCTTTTCTATAATTCAAACGACACCCAAAGTTCTTGCTTTTTAATATGTCCGACTGTTTTAAACGGGAATAAAAATTATTGTTGTTAACGTTCCAATTCAATGATATATTTTATGTAGGTTGCCTTTCTTCAGGACTCGAGAGCAAAAACAAATTTTAATCATCGAAAATTGCTTTATTGTTGTTCAAAATATTCTCCATTAAAATCTATACACTTTTGCCACTCTGATTGAGGTGCCTCCAAAACATGCCTTTTGAACGCAGCAACCGCCTGCACAGGTATCGAAAAACTTTGACCTCTTAGTTTATTTTTTTACGTTTGAACTTAAAAAGAAGTCATTTGGTGTCAAGTCATGAAATTACGGTGCATTACTCATCAAATCGATGTTTTGAATGCTGAAAAATGCTGTTGTTTCAGTCGATGTATGAGAGCTCGCATGGTCGTGGTGAAGAGAGATCCGTTTTCGGTAGTTGTTTTTCCTGATTTCGTGCAAGACAACTAACAAAAAATAGTTGCATATCACTCAGAATTTACTGTTCTGCGTTGTTCCAGTGGTGGCGGCATGTCCCGGTTTTCTAAAAAACAGGCAACCATTTGCTTGGAAGTGCTTCGTGCGCGATTAACTTTCTTGGATTCGGTAGTAGACTGTTGTTTAATTTCGGGCTAAAGCAAATAAATCCTCGATTCATCACCTATCACACTGTCATAGATGTATTTCGAAGCACCGTTATCGTATTTTGCTAGTATTCCTCTCGGCCAATCGACGCGAGTCTTTTCTTGAGCGATTGACAAATAATGTGCCATCCAATGCGAACTATTTTTTTACAGTCAAATGTTCAAGTAATATTGAATGTATGATATTCTCCCTAGTCGTTGCGCGTATGCCAAAATGTTCTGAGTAGGCACATCATCTAAAATGTCAAAATTTAGGACAAAATTGTGAATTTTCAGATTGGAACACTAGAGTTGGCAAGTCCCGAATTATAAAAGGCAATCAACGTACTCTGAAAACTACGCACAAGGAGAGTAGCTTTCCAATGCATATTCAGAATATTGGAACAATGGAATAATATTCAAGTTACGCCATCTTTTGGCAAACTTTATGAAAAATAATTGTACCATATGTAATAGTTTCTAACAAATTCACCAGAGATGGCGAATTAAAGTTGGCATGATTCTTAACACATTAACAGTATTTACATTTCGTCCTTCTGTTAATTTATAATGAGAACATAGTTCCCACTCACACAGGTGAGGCTTTAAATTAAGCATAAAGTGTCAAATTAGTGCATCCACATTCACAAATGCACACATGCACATGCACATATGTATGTACATTTGTATATACTTTATACTCGCATAAATGTTTTATAGTGACTGTAGATGGCTTACCGTTGGTTTGTTGGCCCAATGTGGGAGTTAAAGACCAACTTACTGCCAAGCAAACTAACTATCTCATTTCGGCATAACATATTGCGTACACTTATGTATGTGTTTGTATATATGTATAGATGTATAGTAGGTGTGAAGCACTTCATCCAAATGAGCAACGAGTAACTGTATATTTTATAAAATTTCATTTGCATAAGTAAGCAAAGATGACAGCCAGTGGCTACTATAAGCTGAGCACTCGTGTGACTACTAAGCTTTTATAAATTGCAGCGTAAGCTTACATATATAAAATGCATTTTTTGTTTAAAAGTGTTAAATTTATTTGAATGCTCGGAGTAGCGCAAAATTCGCCTTCGCAAGAGTGAAAATTTAAGCTTAAATTTAGCGCATTCTTTAAATTGTTACTTTTACCTCTTAGATTAGATTAGATTAGATTTATTTATGAGGAATGCACCGCGACCTTTGGTCTATTGTGCCCTCTCCTAAATCACAGGGACTCACTTAGCTCCAGCACATCGATGAATTCCAATATTCTACCGGGTGCTAGTGAGTCGATGCAATCCCTGTCCGGAAACATGGATCCGAGGGCCTTAATCCTGCGTCTGCAGACTGCTGTGCAGTCGATCAGCAGGTGTTCCGGTGTTTCAGGCTCCATGTCGTAGAACCGGCAGTTAGTGCTACTTTTACCTCTGCTCAATTTTCAGTTAGTAACTTCAAAAATCACCGCCTCACCATTTCTGCGAAATAAACTTTCTCCCCAATCTTCAAATTAGACCTTCACTGTAGTATATTTGTATAGGGTCTACAAAATTTCCTTCAAGGAACTTAATATATATTGTCCAGGATATAAAAATAAAACAAAATACATTTAAAAAAGTTTGAAAACCTTACCCCCGACTCCTCCCTCTTACCTAAACCAAGATCAGTTGTAGTATATATCATAGCACCCCAGAAAAACGAGTCTAAGGAGTTAAATCATATTTCAGTTCGATAACAAAATTTTGACCTATTAAGGAAAGTCAATAACCATTTGCATCTAACGATCACCATTGACTGCAACCTTGTCGTTTTGCCAATATTGGCTGCGGAGTGAAACAATACCAAATAATAAAAATTTCTGGAGCTTGAAAAGCTTCTTTGGCCTCTTCTCATATTTCTTTATCCATTAAACCAAAAGTTTACCGCTTAGATGATATGAACGATGTACTCAGCGTTTGAAAAGCTACTCCCGAAGCATTCTAGAAATTTTGCTGCTACGGAGTAGTAAATGAAAACCCTGGATGTACTCCATAAGTTGCCGTGGCAACAGACTTTCTAGAAAATTTTATAACTAAGAAAAACAGCCTCCTCCGTCTTGTGTTTGTTTGGTGAAGTAAAATGTTTGATTCGATAGAATTCCACGTTAAAAATACTGTTGCAAAAAAAATTAAGACTTTATTTAAATTTCGTATTTCGTGAGAAACTCACCGAAATATTTTTTTTAGTATACACTTGTCTTTCGGAAGTACATAAAGTGCATTCAGCGATTTCAGCGATGAGTGAAATTATTCATCAAAGAAGTTCCATGAAATTTTGTGTACGGAATCAAGTTTCTGGTGCCACAACATTCGAAATATTGAAAAGGGCCTTCGGTGAAAATCGTGTGTCGCGAAAAAGTGTTTTTGATTGGTATAAATTATTCAAGGGGGTCGAGAAAGCGATGACGACGAACCACGTCCAAAACGGCAATGAACATCAACTAATGATCAACATGCATTAAATGTTATAGGCAGTGGTGCTTGATAATTGACGACTAATAGTCGGAGATCTTATCATGATTTGGGCTTAAGAAATGTAAAAGCACGATTGGTTCCAAAATAACTAAATTATTATGAAAAAATCGATGAGTCATAGATCAATGCTACGACCCGAAAAGAGACAATCAATTGGCCGAATATGGTGGCAAAGGTGAGCCGAAGCCGGAAAAACCAAAGCTGGTCAAAAATTAAGGATATTTTGACAGTTTTCTTCAACTATTAGGTTGTAGTGCACTCCGAATTCCTTCCGAAAGGCCAAATTGTCAATAAGAAATACTATTTGAGTGTTATGCGTCGTTTGCTTGAAGGAATTCGAAAAAAGAGACCGGCATTACGAGCCGACAACTCATTGTTTTTGTACATCGTAATACACCGTCGCATAGTGCACTGATTCTTCGCGAGCTTTTCGCCAAATTTTTAACCAATTTCGTTCCCAACCAGCGTAGTTGCCTCATTTAGCTCCGTCTGACTTCTGGCTATGGGGAAACCATTTTGAGTCAATTGGAGAGGTTAAATGTGACTTTAGTAATTGTTTCGAGGATTAGAAAAAACGTTGGCAGAAGTGTATTGGGGACTTAGGCTTAAAGTAACAACACTTGCAGACCTTACTTTTACCTAAAGATTAAGATTAAATTATCCAAATATTAATTCTACATTTTTAAATCGCGTAAACCACGTTTTAACGTGAGCACGGATCATCTCTAATAAATTTAATGCAACTGAACTGATAAAACTACAACAACCAAATTGCTAAGTACAAATACCGAAAAACTTCTACCAACTGAATGAAAATGGACGAAATCGGAGAATGATCCTGCTCATTTTCCATATAACGGTACTATTCAGAACTACTAAAAACGTAATAAATCACTAACGAATTACCCCAAAAACATAAAATTTTACCTTCGAAATGGTGTGAGAAGGCGTTATGGGCCCCGGTGTGAAAACTGAACAATCGGCGTGGTAACGTCTACGTTTTGATGAAAGCCCAAAGCTCGGGACCCGACCAAATTGCTTCTCATATTTTTATGTCACAGTGTGAAAAGGGGCGCCTACTTCCTTATACGAGTAATACAATTTCTAATTCGATTTGATTCTTTCACTTTTCAATACACAAATCAAGAAATAATTAGTATAATGGGATAAAATTTCGCTCAATAATCCCTTTTAAGTATGGCTTATGACCAAAAACTGTTTAAGTCCAATACAAACTGTTCAAGACCCTAGATACCGAATTTTTAGACCCTGATACCTATAGTTGACTTTTAATCGAAAATGTCGGTCAATGTGTGAGATTAATTGGGATTAAGGGATATTCCTTCTCTTATAATAGTATGTCTGGATGTCAAAAATGGGTTGAAAATACTTTCCTTCGAGGTTCGACGTGAGTTATCTCAAAAAAAATCACAAAACATGTTTTATTCATAACAGTATATCTTTTTGCCTAAAATAAATACAATTGAGAGAAAATTTGACCAAGCGCCCATTTAAACCAAGATTTTTGGGCTTGCTCTATTGGTTATTGATAGTGAGATACCTAAATGAAACCCTGGGGCCATTTTTGTAGTATGTGGCGTGATAACAGTTATTTTATATAATTACTATAACATATTTTGTTAAGTTCAGCAAATTGTCGACGCAATTTAGAATATTTTGAATAGTTAGCAACTAAACCAGTTTTTTTAAAAAGTTTAAAAGCACGAGATTTTCTATTTTTTAATTTACATAATTCTTTCGAAAACCATAAATTAGAACTAATTTTTTGAGTAACAACACACTTCGGAACATATTTTTCAAATAAGTTTACAATAGTTTCATTAAAGTGGGAAGCACAAAATTCAATATTGCCACTGTAATCTGGCCAAGTTATTTTAGAAAGTTCGTAATTAATCTTCTTAAAATTAGCTTTCGCAAAGTTGAACCGAAAACAAAGGTCTTGTGTATTATTATAAGCAAAGTTGGCTATGATTTCGATGTTAATTTCCAAAGCAGGATGATACGTGTCCACTGGCCGAACTAAAGGATCACATCGGAGACAACAGAGAACATTGAAGCGTTGTCGACGTAAACTAGATCAAAGAGTTTGCCAAATTCGTTTGAAATTAAATTAATTTGGTTAAGACCCAGCTCCGACATTTCATCTAAGAACTCGTTAAAACATGAACGAGTACTAATAGGGATGGTGTGATAATCAATAGATTTCCATGATACGCACGGTAAGTTGAAATCTCCCAAAACAATCATGGAATCAGTATCATTAACCATTGAGAAAACATTACTTATTAATGAAGCATGCTGCATATATACAGATATGTCAGAGTGAGGCGGAGGCGCAAATACGAATGCCTTAAATTCAATGAAGTCTGCATACGGAACATCGACTTCTTCAGATGGAATTGAAGAATGAACAGCAAACAAGACGCCACCTCCTTTTCTGTTCAGCCGGTCATATCTAAAGATTTCGAATTCGCTGTTGAATATTTCGTTATCAAAAATGTGGGGCTTTAGCCAAGTTTCTGTGAAAGCAATGATTTTAAAGTTACTTAGATACAAATCAGTAATTTTTGTATTAAGCCCTCTAACATTTTAATAATAAATAATTAGCGAATTATTGTTAATTAGTTTTTGTATCAACGGGATTTCTTGGCATTTTAGTGATAACTACAGGGGGCTTATCACGTTTGTGCTCGAATTCGCG
Organism: Bactrocera neohumeralis; assembly: GCF_024586455.1. Classification (NCBI taxonomy): domain Eukaryota; kingdom Metazoa; phylum Arthropoda; class Insecta; order Diptera; family Tephritidae; genus Bactrocera; species Bactrocera neohumeralis. The sequence goes on from NC_065923.1 coordinate 53,475,393, forward strand.
CACAAAGACCCCAGATGGCCAGAATGAGTTGTCAAGTATCAATTGAAAATCAGCGGATACGTCGAACTTAAACGAGGAAATATCCCTGTTGTATTTGAAATTAAATTTACGGATGTCTGTATCTACCGTTTTTAATTTCGACGAGATGTAACTGTTTATATCCGCAGCAAGTCTCGAGATAAAAATTGCTTTTTTCCGCGGTATTACCACTAAGTTTTTATTAGCTGACTTGGAGGTATTTGGAGGCGGATCGTGTCCTGAGCATTCTCTCCTTGAGGACGAGGGGATGCAAGATTTATGTGGTCAATAGTGGGTGGGGGCATTCTTTTTAAAGAAGATACAGTGGTATCTTCATGTTTTCGTTTAAGTTTTGAGTATTGAAACAGCGTTTCATAATGATTAATTTTTCAATGTAAGGGTTTCAAGCTCTCGACCAATCTCCTTGAAACCATTGCGCGCCTAAAAACTTTTAAACAATCTTTACTGCAAGAATGGAATCCAAAATCCTACCTGTCAGTCCAGAAGCCCATCACAAAGCCAACAAGTTTCGGAAAGTTACAAGTCATAATGAACAATAACAGTATTAAACAAAAATATAAAAAATGTTAAGAAAAGTAAAAAGCGCGATGACAAAAATATTTATAACAAATTAATGCAAGTTGCAAAGATAACAACCAATGTAGCGAACAGTTTGAGATGCACTTAACACACGAAAAGTATGAAACTCGCGATCAGCTGTGGACAAAGATGGAAATGAATAAAAACAAGAGAAAACTTAAGTAAGCAATATAAATTAACACTAACAATTGCACTATTTAAAATGTAGCAACAAAAACAAATTGAAAATGACTCGGCATAATAAATTAAAATTAGCCAGAACAGAATTAAAGTAAAATCAATTAATTCACTAGCACAATATAACACTGATACTTATCTTAAAAGATCACTTAATACAAAAATTTTCACAATAAAGTTTTAAATATAAATTAAATAAATTCGCCAGAGCACCAAATTCACAGCTGAGTACGAGAATTATAGTTAGTTATACCATATACTAAATAGATAATGATTTTCGGTTTCCTAACAAACCTTATGTCGAATACGTCGGTCTGTATGAGTTATATGTATTGAGTATAGGTATACACAAAATTGCGTACATTCCGATCTTTTGCTTGACGTTTTACATCTTAAGACTTTGATTCTTGCAAGTTGCAAGAGTATAAAATATGCAGATACACCCGAACTTAACCCTTCTTTACTTTTTGTACTCTCGCAACAATGTTGCTAAGGAGAGTATTATAGTTATGTTCACATATCGGTTGTTTGTAGGTCCTAAAACTAAAAGAGTCAGATATAGGGTTATATATTCCAAAGTGATCAGGGTGACGAGTAGAGGCGAAATCCGGATGTCTGTCTGTCCGTCCGTCCGTCTGACCGTCCGTCCGTCCGTGCAAGCTGAGCTTGAGTAAACATTGAGATATCATGATGAAACTTGGTACACGTATTCCTTGGCTCCATAAGAAGGTTAAGTTCGAAGATGGCCAAAATCGGCCCACTGCCACGCCCACAAAATGGCGAAAACCGAAAATCTATAAAGTGTCATAACTAAGCCATAAATAAAGATATTAAAGTGGAATTTGGCACAAAGGATCGCATTAAGGAGGGCATATTTGGACGTAATTTTTTTGGAAAAGTGGGCGTGGCCCACTACTATAGCTATGTCAACCAAACTCTATAGAGTCCTTTTCTTCAGGCATTTCCATATACAATTCAAAAATGGAAGAAATCGGATAATAACCACGCCCACCTCCAATACAAAGGTTATGTTGAAAATCACTAAAAGTGCGTTAACCGACTAACAAAAAACGTCAGACAAACTAAATTTTGCGGAAGAAATGGCAAAAGGAAGCTGCACCCAGGCTTTTTTTAAAAATTGAAAATGGGCATGGCCTCGCCCACTTATGGACCAAAAATCATATCTCAGGAACTACTAGACCGATTTCAATGAAATTCGGTATATAATATTTCCTTAACACCCTAATACATGTACGAAATATGGGTGAAATCGGTTCACAACCGCGCCTTCTTCCAATATAACGCTATTTTGAATTCCATCTGATGCCTTCTCTGTATAATACATATATATATTAGGAACCAATGATGATAGCGGAATAAAACTTTTCACAAATACGGTATTTGAAAAATATGTAAATGACGTATAATGAAATCTCGATTATCACTTTATCATGCGAGAGTATAAAATGTTCGGTGACACCCGAACTTAGCCCTTCCTTACTTGTTTCTTTTTAATATGGAACAATTGGTTATTTACCTTCATTGGAATGGCTGTTTATATTAAGTTAGATTTTGGAGCTGTAAGTTTGAATGAGGGAATATTTTATATAATATCGGTTTTAGTATTTTTAGCAGATATTAATTGATTTAGTCTCAGTTGGATATGCCATTCCATGAACGCATAGCGCTCTGTGTCAAAATTTCGGTCAACATAATGGCCCAGCAGAATCCGTAGTTCGAGTAGCCATGGTTCCATTTCGCACAAAATTTACTCTAGTTTATAATGAACATCGTGCGCAACAATTGCAGCAGGGCCTATTCACTATATGGAAGATTTTGTGGAAGATCCTTGTACAAGGATTGGAATGAATAGACCCAAAGCGAAATAGTCACTGGTTCCGATTATCACTGGAAACAAAGTAGATACCCTTTGGTTCTCGTATCTCGCGTCGTGGCTCCAATAATTATCAAGGCTGTACTATTTTTTGCGTGGTAATATGATGCGTAGATATGCCCGAGACGATTGGTGGCTTAGAAAAGAAAATTCGGCGCGTTATTTCTGACATCTGGCACTAATTTTTGAAAAAATTAACGAAAATTGAGCCTCCCACTTGAGTTTATTCGAGCCAGGTACGGAGGTCACTTGCCCGAACTTTTAAAATAAAATGGTAAACCATAGAATTTATAATAAGGCGAAATTCTTAGCCATAACATTACATTAAATTGCGTTTAAATTTGTTTTAAAACGCATGTCTAAAAAGACACCATATACCATACTCAAGTTCTTGCTTTGGGGTCAATATAGCAAAAATGACCTAAGACACTATTAAAGTTTGTGCAAACAAAATCTTGAAAAAGCTTAAATTGAGGAAGGCAAAGGGTCGCAATTACAGTTACCTTTTGTATAACCTACTTTCGTATACCTGCGACTGCGTACTTAAATCGACCCAGTACTGCACACTTATACTCGTATGATTACTCACTTACTCTGCCACATATTTTACCCTTCATTTTACCCGTTACCTTTACGACCGCTACTAGTATCGCACTGTTCGTTTCTAATGGACTTTTGCTGTAATTAAAGAGTTTAATGTGCCGTTATTGACATTAACTGTAGCCAAGCCGCCCACTTCGTGGCCTTGGGGGGCCATTGTGGCTTGTTCAAAAGCTAGCTAAGCGCCTGTGTGTATGCGTATGTGTGCGTGCGCGAGCGCTGAAATGAGTATTCGCTCCCTGTGGGCCCACACACGCACATTCATACGTGCACAGAAACATGTATGTTCAAGCAAATAAAGGTGCACATTGGCGAGCTAATGGCCATTCAGCAAATGGGTGCGGAATGAAAGTGGAAGTTAAACGCGAGAAAATGAATGGCATTTTGATGTTATTGCACGTGAGATTTTTTCAAATACACTTTTCAACTCTTGTCATCGTCTACAGTTCAACAGCCGCGCCAACCAATAGCGAATGTAACACCAACACTTATTCAAGGTGAGAGACTCTGAGAGGCTTTTAATGAATCTGAAATGTGCTTATGGCTATCTAGTCATGTTGATACGGTAACGGTTTAATTGAAGTATTGGAAAGGGTATAAAAAAGTTTCACTAATATGGTAACAAAAATGTTTTGCTCTCCGGAAGTATTTGTGTTCATCCGTTCGCCCATCGTCTAAATTAGCCGGTCTCTCCCTTTTTGTCTCACGTAAATCGTTCGGCACTCTTTCGTTTAAAATTTGTTAATGTTGTTGTCAATTGTCTCCCCGATTAACTCAAATTTTAATCAGTTCTTAAAAATATATTTTGCTTGATGGAATCTTTACATAAATATGGGTTTAAAAAATATTTTTTATATTACCTTTATTTGAAATTTCGGATTTATATTTAATACAATTAATCTGAGTTTAATTTTCTATATGCCTGCTACAGATTATGCTTACATATGTTATTTTCTTGAGGCCTTATTATGAGTGCAACAAAATCCGAATCGACCTTTCTTCAGCCGCCCAGATTTTTATGTTATAATTCAGATTCACGCAAATTTCTGTGTTTGGTGAGCTATGAAGTACTTTATTTCCTTAGCGACCTTGGAGAGTCGATTCGGTGCCGTTCGCAGCATCTCGGACTGACGTAAGGAACGACTTGGCACATTTTACGTCGAGAAATTGGTAGCGTACAAAATATATCTTGTCCAAGAACTGAAACCACTCGATCTTCCCAAGCGAAATCGAGCTCTAAGAGCTCTTGAAAAGTTCTAAGTAGATCCGACTTTACCGAGCCAAATTTAGTTTGGCGATGAGGCCCATTTCTGTCTCAATGGGTGTGTAAACAAGTAAAATTGGGACGAAAATCAACCTGAAGAGATTCCAGAGCTGCCATTTCATCCAGAAAAAACAACGATTTTGTGTGGTTTGTGGGTTGATAGAATTATCGGTCTATATTTTTTCAAAAATGATGCCGGTGAGAACGTAACCGCCATGATAACCGGCTATTTGATGCCTGAAATTGAAGCTCGTGATCTCGGCGACATTTGGTTTCAACAAGACGCCGCCACATCCCACACAACGCATCAATCAATGATTCTCCTTTTTGTGACTTTTCCAAAACTCAAAAGTATGTGCTTATACTACAGCCATTTTCAACGCAATTCAATCGAGTTTTAAGGCATCCAAACATACAAAAATAATAGTTCGGAAAGCCTAAGCCCTTCTTGAATGTCTAATCACACTCATTTTCCATTTATTGATTTTGATAGTGAAGAATTCCTTATCATTTCCGTCTATTTACCGATTCGAAAGATATTTAGTTATTGCTACTTAAAGGATGAAACACATCACAATGCTCGGTCTGGCAACATTATTTAGTACAAATGTTGTTTATATTTTAAGTTTTCTACTTTTTCGTATATTTATCAACTTTTCGACGACACGAAAACGTCAGCCATAAAGTTTTTAGATTTGAAAAAAGAGAAACGCTTTAATTTTCTTCCAAATTTTTTATATAACGTCAATAATTAGTGCATAATTACAAGAAAAATATAGGCAAAATCTAATCAAGTCATTGTTAATCCATTAATATTCGTATTTTGTCCAGTTTAAACAAAAAATTGTGAAATCTTTGAAAAAGCAGAAAAGCCCGTGTAACAATTTTCAATAGTTCTTAGTTTTGCAGATAGACTTTTGAAAGCTCAATGTACAAATTTACACATTTCGACAAAAAGCTTTGCAGATTTCTGCGGCACAAATTCGATCTTGCCGTGGACGACTGCGACGTCTACTCAATTTGGCATTTTTGTCCAGGCACTCGTTGGAGAGCGATCAAAAACTTTTTACTGGAGAGTTCGCTGTGCCAAGCTGAGTGGTTTCCCGTTATCTATTGGGTGGTGCTGGCGATCAGCACGCTTGGCTCGGTAAGAGGATGTAGAAGAAAGAGAGAACGTCGAGATATAAATGAAATTTAATCACTCGTTAGTTTTATAGTCTCAGTGAGTTTACCAGCCTTTACTGGGGTGGACGCAAACGTGTCTCTATGTGGCGCTCTCGTAAATACTATGTCATACCCTATTCGGTGTTGCGAAAATGTCGCCTGGTTGGGTCTTTGGTGATGCTCAATGCTTGGTTGCTGCTTTGGTATGCAGTTATTAATGTGAGTATTTGGGTATGTAACATATATCCTTTTCAAAAATATTGAAATTAAAAGTTGATATGAAGTTAACTGCGGTGTGGCCTTCTCGAAACAGAATAATTCGGTGGTGTTCAAAACAACAGCAGCGGAAGAGATTTTTCTGAGTATCATTAATAGTTGGTCAGTTCGCGAAAGACCAAATAAACTCATATTGCAATCATAAGTCATACAGTTCCGATAACAATTTATTTTGAAACTTTCCCTTTTATATAATATATTAAGTATGGTAGATCGGTTCAGAGCACTTTGAATAATCTCTTTTTCATTAAGTATGAAACAATTTACATACATCTCCACTTCAACTCAAATCTTTTTTCGAAGGAGAAGTTCTAATTTATTCTCTTTTCCACTGTTACAAAGTACGAATAAAGACATCCTCTCTGTGTTCATGACCTGGGCTAATACGAGGTTTTAATAACGAATGGGTAACGATGCTAAGATTTTTATTCACTCCTAAACCTAAATTATTCGGTGTATAATAAGGGATCGAGTTCAATTATGAGACATCCATATTATGGCAAGTACAGGAGGTTATAAAAATATAATAGGATCAGGATGAAATAGTTAAGTTCATAATTGATAAGGCCAATTACTTGAGGAATCTACTATGGTAGCACACCAGTTACTTCCAATAGCCTTGTAGATGAGAGTTCTTATGTAATTTTACTTAGTGACATTTATTTTGACCATTTGTCAGTCAACACCGAAAAATTCTCATCAGTTTTGGTGTGTGGTAATTCTTTACTTAGAGAGGTGATCCATATAGTGGTTTCTTTTTAAAACATACATAAATATTCATTCCATTTATAAAGTATAAAGTCAAATCAGTCATGTCATCTGACAATCACATTATTTCTAATATGTTTACAGAAATTTTAAAATCAAACTACTCTACTAATTCTACTAAAATGTTTTCCTATCAGCACGTGCTCTGTCCGAATACTTCAATTAATGCTCTAATCAATTCTGAAGAAGACGTCTTACTTAATTTAAATAAGTTAAAACCATCTTTTAATTACAGTCCAAATATGGTACCCTCTCGCTTCCTGAAAAATTGTGCCAAACAGATCTTCTTGCCTTTGACATGAATTTTTAATTCCTCTCCTAAAGAAGCTATATTTCCTTCATTATGGAAACAGTAATTTATTATCCCTTTGTATAAAGGCCGTACATTGAAAAATAGAGAAGTATTGCAAAACTATCAGTTATACCTAAACATTTTGAAGCTACCATATTACTCGATGTCTCCCCTAATTTCTTCTTCTCACCATGAATTTCATAAAGAGAAATCTACTCCAGCAAATTTTCTTGAATTCGTAAACCATGCATTATTGGGATTTAGGAAACACAAGCACACGGATGTTATATACACCGACTTTAGCAAAACTTTCGATAAAGGAAATCTCTCGACTCTCGTACATAAAATCTTCTAGGTTTTCAATCAAGTTTTATAATAGAACACAACGAGGGATATTTGAGGATACTCTTTCAGATTCAATTAATGTCTCTTCAGGTGTTCCACAAGGTAGTCAACTTGACCCGAATTCTCAAATATTTTATTATATGCCGACGTAAAGCTGTTTTAAATCGTATTCTTCAAACAGACTTAAATAATTTGGTTGCTTGGTCTGCTAGAAATGATTTGCCATTGAATCTCAAAAAGTAAGATCTACGAGAAAAGCACAAAGTCTCGATATTCGTTTGATCGTCAATGATCTGAAGTGTTAATGAAAGATTCGGCAAAAGTACAAACGGTGCAGCCCCATCTGAAAACAGTCTTGACAATGTTAAGGCGTCTGATGATATATCAACTAGTTTGTCATGGTATGGCGTATCATCTTGTTGCATGCTAAATCAAAAGTCCAAAACCCATACCAAGTTACCAATCTTTCAATCTATTCACGACTTCCGATTCTAATTTTGTAATTAATATAGCTGAGCAGATGAAACAAGTCTAAGTTTAATTCGGTTTATATGATTCCACAGAATCTTTTCCAAAATTTCCACTAGGAAATAGCTACGTTATGCCCCCATATGATTGAAAAAAACGGTAAAGCCATAGTGCTAACACATATTTCGAATAATTTCTGCGATCATAAACCTACACTTTAATAAATATAAAAATAATTTCAAGCAGCCATGTGTATCTTCACTAGAAAGTACAAAAAGTTATGAGAATTTTAAATCCTCTTTCTATCAGAGTACACTGGCCTTGAAATGCCCCTTGTTTGGCTTCAAAAATTAACTGGATTTTAACCAAACTATTATCATGACCAGCGACCACGTCCATATCTCGGTATATAAGTACATATGTACATAAGGTATACATATATACGAACGCAAATATTGAAGCTCATCTCCACACATGTACACATGACTTACTTTGGCCGCGATATGAATATTCATTTATTTGACATTTCAACTTGTCAAATGTCATTTGACTTGCAGATCGGAATGCAAATTTGTCAGCAATTGCAATCAGAATCGCCAGAATGCCAGCAGCTAACTACGCCACACACAGTTAGCATAACTGTGGCGGTTGCCAGAAAAATGTGTCAGCTTCCTGTTTAATGCCGTCACTAGAGCGTTGCATGTTGCATGCAGTGACGCGAATCGCTTCGGACGTTCAACATGATTAATGTGCCCGAATAGTGCTATACAGAAGCACATACACACATATATACGTATAAATATAAGTAAACATATCTAAATGAATACCCAAAAGCAACTCTCGTGCAACACCTCTTCGCCAACAGCATGCCACTTCGCCAGTATCTCCAACTAATCAATGACTATCATCTTACCATAACTTAGCGAAAAAATCAGAAATGTCAAAGTTAGTTGTGTGTGAGGGATTTGGAAAAAGTTCTTCTTTCATTCTTTATGCTTACTCCTGAAAAACTGTTGGTGGAAATTTGAAATCTCCGCTGACCCGTCTATCTCTGTGTTAAGGTGATGCAAAAAAAACCTAAGTTTTTGCAATTTGTCCACTATTTTGGCACAGTAGACCCAAGTTGGTGGCCTTTCCGGTTTTCTGCATTTATAGTCGCAACTCACACCATTATAACCGCGTTAAGTTCGCTTCACATACACCAAACTTACAACTTGCAAAGCACTATTAAGAATATCTATACAGTTGCAACATGTTGCACAGAGGATAATACTTTTGTTTTATCAGTGTAATTGAATTTAACGGTACAGATAATACTGAAGGCTTACATATGATGCGGGCCGAGAGTTCCATAGCGCACACTTTCTAGTAGATTCTCATAACTCAGCAGCTGCGAGTTCCATTTCAGCCAAATTTGATAGAAGTGGCATGGCATACCATACTTTGAAAACGGACTAAATCAGACCAGATTTCCTGCTTACTTCAAGTATAACACTATCTTAAATTCGTGTAGATAGACCCCAACACTAACAGTATTTACAGGTTGCTATCTCTTTTGAAATATGGTTCCCAACATTTTATTCCTTCTCAAGCTCGCAGATACTGAATATGTGAACATTTGCTCAACATACAGACTTTATACCCTAGATTTCGGCAAATTCGTGGAAAATCACAAACAAATTGAGTCAGTACCTTGTGCTATCAATAACAAGGTTTGGTGCTACAGGCGGATAACTTAATATTTTCCATAGCCCCAACATACCTAACTTAATGATTTTTATTACTCTTGTGACTTTCTACCACATAAAATTTGTATATTCAATTTTTTCTTGGACATACTGTGATTTGTTGCCGACAACGGGTGAAATTGATACATAAACCGCCCTAGCCCCGTGTACTCATATGAGTTAGTTTGATTGAAAGATACGTACTCGTATATCAGCTAAAGTGTAGGTTATCTAAACTAAAAACGGAAAACTTCGGCTCTGTCCGAACTTAGCGCCTCCTTACTTGCTTTGAGTTATGTTGGTTTTTGCTATTTTTGCTATTTTTCACAGTTTTCACATTCATCACTTTTTCTTTTCCATTTCTTTTCGCCCGGACAGGTTTCGCCAGGTCACATGACGCCTTGGCTTACCATCAATATGTTTGTGTTGAGCTTTGAACTGATGGCTTGGCTGGTGGAGGTATTGGTTGGCGCCACCAAATTGGATCTGCACACGCTCTTCACCTTTTGCCTCCCGGTGGCGAATTACTTGTTTGTGCGTTGTGTGCGCAATGTTTTCCAGAATGCCATCGAAACGAACGATGTCGACGATTTGCGGCTGTGGAAGCGTGGCTTTAAGTGATTTCATAGTGTCGTGTTTATATCCCTGCATACAGACATATATTTACTAACATTGTCGGGGAAGCTGTGTTACTCATCTATTCGTGTGTGTTTGGTCGCTTTTTAGTAACTGTATATTTCATTTCGTTATTTGTATGTGTAACCGAGGAGGGTGTGAATGTCAATGTTGTGAGGGTCTTTGCATATTTTCGGTAATAAGTGTAAAAATTTTAATGAAATAAGTGAAGTGTTCAAGAGAGTTGCTCAAGTGGCAGCACTCCAAAGGTGGAGGGTATGGTATAAGTTTGAGGTTAATTTTCGGAATTTGTTATTTTGCTACTTTAAATAAATATGATCTTATACCAAGAACTTTTTCTCTTTTCTAAAGTTCCTCTTTGAAGAATTTACTTGAATTTGGAAATGGTATTTTAAATTTACAACTTATTTATTTAGATAACTGCAAATATAAATTGCATTCATCAAAGATGGATCATTGCGATTTTTATATACACTAGGCATCAAATGAAAGTATAAATGTAATATATACTGTTAACCTCAAATTTATTCATTTACTTCCTACATTTTCGCTTAAGAATAAATTCATAAAACTTTTTATGTAGATGTTATGTAAGTAAACAGTTGGAGTAATATTTTTACTTATTGTTTAGACGCAAAAAATATTTACTCCATCGAGAGTGATTAGTCTTCGCTGGTGAGCCTATGAGTGCGCGTCAAATGAAAGTATAATTTCAGTTTTGGTTCATTTCCTTCAAGGTAAAGCTGAATTTTACTACAGATTTAATACATTTGTATTTATTAAGGGAATTTCTGTTATGGTGAAAATTCTTTTTTCTGTTCTTAGTAAAAAATACTAAAAAATTTAATAGAATCGGATCTTAATTGTAGAATATGGGAAGAGGGGTGAAACGTATCAAAAAATATATGAAAAATATTCCATTGCGATCGGAGAGGCAACTGTCAATGTGTTTTACGTGGGTATCTGCCTGCGAAGGCTCAAATCCACGGTGCTATCTATTGCTAGTAGCACATAGATCAAATTAATGCGTTGATCAGCGCCCCAAAGTGTAAGTGCATGCACAACACTACACTCTGGAAGAAACCAAGGTATGAGTGCCGCCCCACACACATACACTTTGGTTCCAATCGGTTCGGGTGAAAACCAAAGGAAACAATATTTACACCCGTTAGCCACCTTGGTCGGGTTCAGGCCCATCTAAAACCTCTGCCGTACTCTGGGTCCGGCACCCAAAATATACTAACGCTGCAGTGCGACTCCACATTGGACTATTGCCCTTACTGCATTATTGAGGTTTAAATATACAGCCACCACGAATCTCCCCAAAGGACCAAAACCCAATGAGCAGACTGAAGCGAACTTCAGGGGTGGCTGCTTCCCGTGGTACCATGTTTTAGTCTTTGGTGTGACCTGTAGCCCAAGCTTGCGCTTAAGCTACTGCCAGTCGAGCTCCAAGAGGAGGAAGATTTTGCAAGACTCAATACGGTGGAGGTCCAAAGTCCAAAATTTCTATACACGCTGAGCGACTTGTACGAAAAAAGCTGCTGAAAACCTTGAAATTTTATCGCGGGAGTTGATCAAAAGTTTTGGTTTGGATGTTTCCATTAGTACAATTTAAAGGAAACTTCGAACATCTGGTTTTAAAAACTATGTCGAAAAAAAACGACCTATGTTTTCAATTTCGAGTAGGAAAAAAGGGACTCGAGTTTGCAAAACAATATTTAATGTGCCAACCACATTTTAAGATAAAGTAATTTGGTCCGATGAATTCAAATTCGAGCTAAGAAGTTAAAAAAACACGTAAGTGAAGCTTGTAAACCTTCTGATCGCTTCAAACTACAGTACATACAATCATCAGTGAAGCGTGGAGGATGTTCTCTCATGGTTTGGGTCTGTTTCTCAAAATTTGGTGTAGGTAGTGTATATAAAATCGATAGACGAATGACGGTTGCTTCATATGTTGACATTCTTAGCGAAAATTTGAAAATAAATACAGAAAAAGTGTACTCGGAGTCGTTTCTCTTCCAATAAGATAACGAGCCCCAACGCACATCTCGACTGACTACTCGCTTTTTTGAAGAAGGTTTGAAGAAAAACTGACCTGGCCAGCTCAGTAACCGGATTTTTAATCCAATTTAGCATTTGTGGTTAATTTTTGATTCCAAAATATCAAAAAGCAGCCGTACAAACTTGGAATAATTTTTTTTAGAGACGAAGCGTTGACATTATTCCAACGAAAAAGATGAAATTGAGTTCGAAGCATGCCAAAACGTCTGCATGCATTAATTCAGAATAAAGAAGGCAATACTAATTACTAAATTTATTTTAAAACAAACTTTTTGTATTTTTTTCAAAATTTATACTTTCATTTGACCACTTTTGTTTAAGGTAGTAGTCTGGTAACTTATGCCTATTTTCATGACTTCTGTGGAGGGGGGTTTTTTTTTTATCTATATCTATGTATCTACACATGTATATATGTTTATGTATATAAATAAAAATGAATCGCCAAAATGTATGTATGTACGCTCATAACTCAATAACGCCTGGACCAATTTGGGTAATTGGAAAGATGGTTTTTACGGCGAGAAAAATTCGAATAATTTCCGGAAAACCCCTAAAAACAGTCTTTTTCTTTTCCCTATACAAACGTTACATACATACATACATATGTACATATATATACAAAAATGAATGTTTGTTTGTTAGTAACACTAAGAGAACGGTTGATGAAATTTTTAAAGGTTGTTTGTTGTGGATCGGGAAAGGTTTAGAAACAAATACCTTATACTTTTCATGAGGAGATGTCGGAAAATTGGACAATTCCAAAAAGTAACATTTTTCATACCCATTTTTTTCAATTTTTGTTTGTTTTGTTTTTCAATATTTTGATTTGTAAATTATTTGAATCGTTCAATTGCGGTCGCTTGCTTTTTTATTCCGGCTATCCAAAGGAAAAATTATTGAAAATTATTCAGTGAAAACTTTATGTATGTTTGAGACGATGTGATCAATTACAGATTGAAATTTGTTACGAAGCCACGAAGAGGTGGCGCTAATATTGGTCGGCGTTCTTTTTGCCATCAACGTATGGCAGCCCAAAGAAAGGCAAGAAGTACTCCCAAAATGCGATGACATACGTACGGAATTATGAATCGCGGTCAATCAGCTAGCGATCGGATCGTAACGATATCACAGCACGACTTTTTAAACAATAGCTGCGATGTTTGACGGTCTTTATTTTGAAGCAACCTATGGTATATATGGTGCTGTTAGATGCTGAATGTATTCTGTTGCGTGTCGCGTGTCGTGTGCCGCACGCACACATTCTTCTTTGGATGCGGATGGTGATTACACCAAATCAAATTGATGAAATCATTTCAGCGGATATTTCTGATTCAGAGATAGATCCAGAATTATACGAAGTGGTGAAAACCAATATGGTTCATGGACTTTGGGAACCTTACAATCCCACTTTGGTTTGTATGTCTGACAATAAATGCACGAAACACTACTCATGTGCTTTTCTTTCGGAAACGGAAATGGGAAATGATGGATATTCACTGTATCGGCGTCGCTCACCAGACGCCAATGGCAGAACATTTAGCATTTAGAGGCGTGAATATCGACGTTAACAACACATCGAAGTTGACAACACATGGATCGTACCATATTCGCCACTTTTGTCTAATTCACATTCAAAACTCATGTCAATGTTGAATATTGCAGATTGGTGAAATCGATCAAATACGTTTGCAAGTACGTCACCAAAGAAAGCAACATAGCGGTTATTGGCCTTGAACGATATGAGATCAGCAGTATCGAATGGGTGTGAACTGCAATAAAGCGCTTTGTAGGATGTTTACTTTTGCAATTCATGAAAGTTTTCCGACTTATTCTTATTCGTTTATAGCCGAGTTTACAACAGCGCGACACTCGTTCTTCATATCCGCTGTTTGACGCAAATTGGGGATTCCAAGAACAGCTAGGTCTTTCTCCACCTCTCCTTTTCAAAGGAGTGGGGGCTTCCTCTTCCTCTGCTTCCCCCAGCTGTTACTGCGTCCAATATTCTCAAAGCTTTAGTGTTTTCATCCCTACGACTGCGATATTCGCCGTTGCCAATGCACAAAAAGCCATAAATCTTCCCCAAAACCTTTCTCTCAAAAACTCGCAACTCCGACTCATCAGATGTCATCGTCCATGCCTCTGCACCACATAGCAGGACGGGAAAAATGAGTGACTTGTAGAGTCAATTGTCTACTCGGTCCGAAATAGAACGTGTTGGCAAGAGTTATACTGCGTTGGAATTCGGTATTAAGTTGAAAATACAAAATATCAAACTAACTCGTTTATAATTTCTTTCCTCAGTAAAAGTCCCTGGGCAAACTTTCGCAAACAAACTGCTGTCCAATCCCTAACTGACATGCGGAGACCAAACTTTCAGTGCCCAGAAGAAAACGTCGGAGACCTCATAACGATCAGCGTGATGAGCTGAGCCAATTTAGATATGTTCGTCTGTCTGCCTGCATAAGCTCCGAAGAAACTGCTTATTTGTCTCAGGCGCTAAAAGCGAACTATTATAATATATAGCTGGCGTACAAATTGAACGATCAAAACCAAGCCTTTCAAGGAACACCTTTTTATTTGTAACGAGTACAGAATGATGCAAAGGAAATCAAGCTTTTAAGTGAATTAAAATTAAAACACTGTACCTAATAGATAGGGGAAAAAAGCTTTTGTTAAGTACAGCTCTCCAATTTTGGGATGTTCAGCTAAATCCACTTGTTTTAGAAATTATCGTTTCTAAAAAATAAATTTTTGGCAATTGTGGTGATAAAATATCATAAGCTAGGAAACTTTTAATGATGTACAACCTTTGTTTCAAGAAGCATCTGGTTAAATGAGAAAGGGGAATCTTCACAGGAAGCCAAACTGAAATCAACACTGAAGTCCTCTTTTAACACTTAACGATATGAGCTCGTTCGCCTTGAAACTACTGGTCAACGATTTTCACACAAAAGTAGTGCTCATTAAGGGGCTATACCAGTGTGACACTTTCAAAAAAAAAATTTTTTTTTTGCTTTTTTCGATAGCTTATATATTCAAAAATATCCTGTGAAATCAGCGAGGTCGTATTTTAAATAGTTTTTGAATGGCAGCGTTCTAAATAGCGACCGCTCAGAGGTGCAAACATATATAAGTGAAACTTTAAACGCGTTTTTCTCGAAACGACATTTTTCAAATTTGCTGACATTATAACTCAACGAGAAATTAACCGATCGACTTCAAATTAAATCTGGATATAGTTGAAGACATTTGCTATACAATAGACTACGATCTTTTTGATTGGCTGGAAATTGTCAATTTGGCATTAAAAAAACGGCAATTTTTTTCGTAAAAAAAACGGCAATTTTTTTCGTAAAAAAAACGATTTTTTTTTTCAAAATGGCGCCATTTTCTTAATTTTTGATATTTTTCAAAGATCGTAGTCCATTGTATAGAAAATATATTTAAGTTTAATAAACATTTTGAATTTTTTTGTTTCAGCTACTCAATGACCGGAATCATGCCAGCAGTTGAGGCACTTTTTTTTTGGCACTTCCGCAGACAGCACATTACTCCGTTATTTTTCAATATTTTTGTAAATTTTTTTTTTTTAATATAGCTAAAAATATACTTATATATATATTATATACGTCCATAGAACGTCGAAACATTCAATCTAGTACTTTCTTTTAAAAAAATTCACGAAAATCGCTAATTTTTCATGCGTCACACTGGTATAGCCCCTTAATTCAAAAAAATACTTCCTAAATGTGTCAAGCAGGCAGAAAACCAATCAGTAGATTTCAATGAGATTTGTACAGCTTTTTAAAAACATAATAAGCTAGTCGCTAATAAAACAATTTCCGTTTTTGTATAAAATTGTTTATTTTTGGCTTTTTTCAAAAATTTGGAAACTTTTTCCTGCGGCTGTCATTTAGTTAAATAAAAATCTTAGATCAGGCACAAAATTATTTATTAATAAAACTAATTTTTCTTCTCCGATTTATATAAGATGACTCTGCAATGATTAGCCATGGTCATTGCAAGCGACTTCGGTTGGTACTGATTGAACACAAATAGCCATTACTTTTAAAATTTAAAATTTGCTTTTTCAAATTTCAACTCGATATCATAATTGAGCTTTCACACAAAATAAAATAATGTGTTTTTTTAAGAAAGTCAATCATAAAGAAATCATGAAGAATGAAGGTAAAATCGGTTTATTGATAGTATGTGTGTATTGTGTGGCTATTTTGAGAGTATTCAACTACGAGGGCTCCAAATAACGGGTGGCTTTTATGAGACCAGCTTACTTACTGTTCAAAACCATATGCGAAGGTTGAAGCCCGTAGACGCACTGGTAAAAAAAAACAATTTTTAAAGAGTATTTTAACTAAAAGGTGAAGTTTTATCATTAATGGCAAAGCAGAAGGTATCGGTATATATTCTAAGTCAGAGAGGGAGAGAATAATTAAGAGACCTTTAAATATTTTGCAAGGTGAATGTTGAACAGAGTTCGGACATTATTTACTTGAATGACTGAAATTACTGACACTCCTAACTAATCAACTGATACTATGCTCACATTACAGCTTGAAAGTATGCTAATTTTTGGTCGAATGGGAACCAAAAGTCATCGTCTGTAACCGGCTTTCCAAAAGTTAAATATTGGAATCGAGTAACGGTACTGATGATTTTATAAAAGTCGCTAAAGAAGCTGAAAACCCTTGTCCCCAGCAAGTTTGTTTTATTTGGTGGTCTTCTTGAGTTGGCACAAAGCGGGTTAAGTTAGTTAGTCAGCGTCTGTTTGTTGTTTCAAGAAATGAGATTCGTATAGCGAGTGGTATGATTCATGTAGGAGTACTTCCCGAAATATATCACTATTACAATTAGAAATTATACTACGACATAGCACAATAGTGTTAAAATGGTTGTTCGTGTATATGTGTGACAATATGTTATAACAGCGTCACTAGGCGCTAACTTACTGGCACATTTAATACTGATTCTAATATAATGACCTTTGTATACTCCACTGAGACCAATCTTTTCACTACCGTTGTTAGTTTAATTGCCGTTGTAAACATTTTAAACTAAAATGCAACATTAAACGACAATTGTAACTGTAAGGAAAATTTACTCCGCTTCAGTTTCTAACCAAATTAAAAGTTAGCGCCAACTTCTATTGTCGAAAGGTTGCAAAAAGCTTAACTAGTTTATTTGCTCACTACCATTCGCCACATATACTGATGTTCACATGTACAGCCACTTTAAAGCATGTAACTTTTAACCTTGTAGCGCCGTTTCTCCTCCCTCTTGGAGTGGTTGGTCAGTTTGTAAAAAGCATTTGTAGTCATTCACGACCGAAATAACACTACACTTGCAACATCATTTCACCCCACCCTCATGCTGCACAATAAAGTGTGGTGGTTTTCAGGCATGGAAGCCACAAGCCTTAATAACGGTTAGTGCAGGAAGCATTGCATGGAATTGTGGCTAAAAGGATTTAAAAATAGGAAACAAATGTTTTAACTTTGGGGTTGTAGTTTTTCCTGTTGGCAGCTGAAACGAATCATTGCACTTGTTACACATTTTTTTATTTCGCATATTTAATGACCCATTGAGAGTACGAAATGAACTGATTTTGGCAAGCGGAAATTGCGGAAACTCATAAATATCATTCATACTTATTAAAATTATAAATGTGAATATAAGTCTGATTCATTGTACATATATTTGTATTACATTGAGGCATTAGAATATATATAATACTTATTATAATGGTTTGTCAAAAAAGTCTTGCGGTATTTTTATTGAATTTTTATACTCTCGCAACAATGTTGCTAAGGAGAGTATTATAGTTTTGTTCACATAACGGTTGTTTGTAAGTCCTAAAACTAAAAGAGTCAGATATAGGGTTATATATACCAAAGTGATCAGGGTGACGAGTAGAGTTGAAATCCGGATGTCTGTCTGTCCGTCCGTCCGTCTGTCCGTCCATCTGTCCGTCCGTCCGTCCGTGCAAGCTGTAACTTGAGTAAAAATTGGGATATCATGATGAACTTGAGTACACGTATTTCTTGGCTCCATAAGAAGGTTAAGTTCGAAGATGGGCAAAATCGGCCCACTGCCACGACCACAAAATGGC
Source organism: Bactrocera neohumeralis (assembly GCF_024586455.1). Lineage (NCBI taxonomy): Eukaryota > Metazoa > Arthropoda > Insecta > Diptera > Tephritidae > Bactrocera > Bactrocera neohumeralis. Next base: position 53,493,816 of record NC_065923.1, read on the forward strand.
GGAAACCGAAAACTTATAAAGCCTTAAATAAAGATATTAAAGTGAAATTTGGCACAAAGGATTGCATTGGAGGGGCATATTTGGACGTAATTTTTTGGAAAAGTGGGTGTGGCCCCGCCCCTACTAAGTTTTTTGTATATATCTCGGAAACTACTATAGCTATGTCAACCAAACTCTACAGAGTCGTTTTCTTCAGGCATTTCCATATACAGTTCAAAAATGGAAGAAATCGGATAATAACCACGCCCACCTCCCATACAAAGGTTATGTTGAAAATCACTAAAAATGCGTTAACCGACTAACAAAAAACGTCAGAAACACTCATTTTTACGGAAGAAATGGCAGAAGGAAGTTGCACCCAGGCTGTTTTTAAAAATTGAAAATGGGAGTGGCCTCGCCCACTTATGGACAAAAACTATATCTCAGGAACGACTTTACCGATTTCAATGAAATTCCGTATATAATATTTTCCTAACACCCTGATGACATGTACGAAATATGGGTGAAATCGGTTCACAAGCACGCCTTCTTCCAATATAACGCTATTTTGAATTCCATCTGATGCCTTTTCTGTATAATACGAGTATATAAGTACATTAGGAACCAATGATGATAGCGGAATAAAACTTTACACAAATACGGTATTTGAAAAATATGTAAATGACGTATAATGAAATCTCGATTATCACTTTATCATGCGAGAGTATAAAATGTTCGGTGACACCCGAACTTAGCCCTTCCTTACTTGTTTTTTATTGAAATTGAAATGAATTTTCGATGACTCATGCCCAGCTCTTGGCCGATGCTACGGCTGCTACTATGCCGGTCCCTTTCGACCAATTCAGCGATTTTATTGCAATTTTCGACGACAGGCCTTGCGGAGCGTGGCGCATCTTCGACCACCTCTACACCAGAACGAAAAGGTTGAAACCATCGTTGTGCGGTGGAAATGGAAACTGTATCGGGTCCATAAACTGCACAAATTTTATTGGCGGCTTGAGATGCATTTTTGCTTTTGTCGTAGTAGTACTGTAAAATATGCCGTATTTTCTCTTTATTTTGCTCCATGTTTGCGACGCTATAACTCACGAACGACTTAAAAGAAACGACAATCAATCAAACACGTGTTAGCGCGTGAAATGAGCTTTCCAAAAAGGAATCGCATGACCCGATGCGACGAATAAAACTAAAACTACGCGCTTTCAGCGCCAACTAGCGAAAATACCGCACGACTTTTTTGACAACCTATTATACTCATTATTAAAAAGGCATATATTGTAACGAATTGAAAAAAATTATTTTGGGTCCAACACACGTCCAAACGAAATTTTCTTCTATGTTTGCGATAAAATGTTTCATCAAATACCAACTCGGTTAGGTCCAATACGTGCAATGAATGGAACCATCTTAAGACCTCCTCAAGCCTTAATATTCAAATGCAGTGGGTCCACACGTTATGTGACTCCACGCTGGCAATGCGCAATTGCGGAATTTGCCTTAACTGTCGTGCAACAAAATAGTTCTATGGTGCCAAGATGCTCAACTAAGTATGATTCTCAGAACTTCTTGATACTTCAGTTTCTGCTGGGGTGTTTTCGGAGGAACCGTCTCTGCAGTCGTTTGCCTTGAAGTAAATCTGTCTTCTACTTGTATGAGGTCCCTTGAGCGCGCAATAAGTAACCGCACGACTCTAACCACCTTTTTACATGCCCACCGAACTCCACTCATCTAACAGCCCTCCCCCTAAAGTCCGACCCCGTTGCAACCTGTACCCTCCGTTAGATAATTTCGATGACAACATACTGCAATCTTATCGTCCAAGCGGGGACTAGGTAACCGCAACAACAAGACATGCTGAGCAACAGGCTACAAGCAGAGCAATGGAAATACAAGAGCAATTGCTGGCGGGAAAAACTATTTTTTCAGAAATGCTGACTAAAATCTAAAAACTACTACGCAACCAAATCTTCAAAATAACTAGTGCCTAAACTCCAGACACAAAAAAAGATAAAAATCAGTTCAGTTTCCCGTCAAGCTCAGCTTTGATGTTACTATAAGCAAAGCATAAGGGCAAACATTACAGGCAGCTGGGGTGCGCTTGGAAAATCCATGCTTCACTCATGGTTAACTATATATAGTATACATATGTAGCTCTTTCGCGAGTGTCAAATGCCCTTAATGTACTCATTTTTGCAACGAATGAAAAAGCTTTCAACATAGTATACTAAAATTTCTAAAATAAAACTCTGTTGAAATATATTTTAACTTTTATTGTAGTAAATTATTTCAATAAAGCGAGTTTTCAGTTTCCGAAAATGCATTATACTAATACTAATTTTTATTAAAATATATTTGACATTTATGGAGGGGAAAACTAGTCTTTATTATAATGATGATGTTGGGTTTATGATCATGAAGCCAAAGCCTAACGTGAAAAGAAATTATTTTACTTGTTCATAAAGATTTCCGTAGATAGTTTCTGAACGGTTCAGACAATTACTTAGTATCTTTCGAGGTTAAGGCGCTATAAAACATATATCTTTTGTTATAGCAAATTATATTTTGTTTTTCGATTTGAACACATTTATTTACAATTAATAACTTCATAACGGAGGCACAATGTGAAAAGACAGCGTGCATTTATAATGATAAAAATAATCATAACAAGTAAGGAAGGGCTAAGTTCGGCTGCAACCGATCATTTTATACTCTTGCAACTTGCTGGAATCAAAGCCAGGGAAATACCCTATGATGTAAAACGTCAACTAGAGGATCGGAACATAAGCAAACACACGCCATATATAACTTATACATTGACCTACATACGTATATATTCAGCATAAGATTTGTTAAAAAAAACCAAAATCATTATACGTAGTAATTATAAATCAAAAATTTTGGTAATAGTCAATACGGCCAATCGTATTGTTTGGGCACAATGATATTTTATTATGAGTCAAATATGTTCTGATATGTTTATTGATATAACTCAAATATTGGCAGAGATATCCATCATAAAATCACCAGGAAGTTCGAAAATCTTTATATTACGTATGTGGGGGCTCAAGGAAGCATAGACCCGAACCCACCCATTTTGGATACACAGAATAACTACTGCAGGAAAAGAATTCTGATTGAATTTCTATTGCATATCTCACATATTGACCGTTATTTTCGAACAAAAGTCAACTATAGCTATTGGGGTCCACATATTCGGTACCTATGGTCTTAAACAGTTTTGGTTGGATTTGAACAATTTTTTGTCATAAAGTGGCATACACTAAGAGCATTATTCATGCTTCTTGATTTATACACTGGAAAGTAAAATAAACAAGTGGAATTAAAATTGTGATATATGGGAAGTGGGCGTGGTTATAATCCGATTCCGCTCATTTTCACAACGTGACAAAGGAATATAAAAATAATGCCGCATTCCAAATTTTATCGAATTCGGTTTGTCGGGTCCCGAGATATGATATTTCACCAAAAAGAGGGCGGTGCCACGCCCGTCGTCCAATTTTTACCACGGTCCCTATAAAGCCTTAGACCGTCCCGACGGCAAGTCTACGTTTCTGGCGCATTTAGTTATTGATTTATCGCGCTTTTAGTAGTTTTGAACAGTACTGTTATATGGGGAGTGAGCGGGGTTCTCATCCGATTTCATCCATTTTCACACTGTCGGTAGGAGTTCTTTAAATATTCGTGCTTGGTGAATTTGGTTGTTGTAGCTTTAGTGGTTTAGGCGATATGCACATTAAACATATTAGAGGGCGGAGCTAAGGCCATTTTTAAAAAATGTTTCCCCACAGGTCCCCTTGCTACTGCGATCATCTTTGCCAAATTATAGTTTTATATCTTAATTTAGTTCTTAGTTATGGCACTTTACATGTTTTCGGTTAATGGCGATTTGTGGGGGTGGCAGTGGTCAGATTACGCCCATCTACAAACTCGAACTTTTTTTATCAAATCTCGATTTTTGTTCAAGTTACAGCTTGCGTGGACGGACGGACAGACAGACAGGCAACCGGATTTCAACTTCTCTCGTCACCCTGATCATTTATAATGTTCATATATGCATAACCTTATACAGGGTGGCACAAAAGTAATCCTCCTATCAGAAGATGCTATAAATTTTGCAGTTGACCTCTAATGTCAGTTCTGCTTTGACATTTGTGTAGTAAACACATGCAAAATACACGTAAATAAACAATAGTTCGCTACACTGCTCCAGAACGCGGGTTATTGGTAACTATTTATTTGACCAATAATCGGTCGGTGACCTTGGCACAACGTGAATTTCGTCGCAGATTTCCTGGCCGTGCGGCCACTGCGACGTTTAGCCGCTCGCCTCGAAGAGACTGGCACATCATGAGATGCTGCCAGGCGTGGCAGATCCCGGAGTAGCCGTTCTGCAGAGAATATTGCTGCTGTTGCCGAGGATGTCATGGAAGCGCCGTCGACATGTTTACGACGGTGTTTACAGCGAATTTTGGTACAGATTTAAATATCATGGAAGCGCCGTCCACATCGACCAGACGACGTGCCACGCAAATGGGATCAGTCGACGGTGTTTACAGCGAATTTTGGTACTAGATTTGAAGATGTTTCCGTACCAACTCCAGACGGTGCATCAGCTGTTAGCTGCCGACCGCCAATCGCGTCTAATATACGCTCAAGCCATCCTTAATCACCACCAAGAAGAAGATGATTTTTCATCAAAAATAATGGAAAATGCCATAAAAAAAGGGCTCAAATGACAATCAACTGTGGCGGTGCCCGTTTACATGATATCATATTCTCGACTTGATGTAAAAAAATTCAAGAGACCAGAATTTAAGTTTTTAATTTTTTAAAAAATTAAACATCGGAAGGTTATTTTTGCACCTCTATTAGGTGAACAAAACTATAATACTCTGTAGCAGCTGGTTGCAAGAGTATAAAAATTATGCTTATACATATGTACATTGCAATTGCGTAATTCATTTCTGAGAAAACCATCACAACAGGACCTAATACATATATGGTACATATGCTAAAATTAATTTTCATTCGAAATTTAAAACATTGTATTTTCCATTTTGCCTGTGCCCTTTCGAAATTGTTGAAATAAAATCACGAATTGGGCGATGGTGAATAAAAGGTGGGACTTAACAAATTTGTTAAACTTTTAAATGCAGAAATATTGTATTATTCATGCCTTCATACTTACATTAATCACTGCACGAAGTATGAAGAAGGCCACTTCCGCTTTGCACATTGCATCGAATTGCTAAAAAGAAGATTGAAACAGCATAATCACTCTTAAAAAATACTTTGCACCTAAAAATAAATTTGAAGTTTAGTGTCAATATTTACGTGTGTGTTTACCTCGATCATGTATGTATGTAAAAATGTATATTAAATCAAACAATCCATTGATGTACAGTAAGAAGGAAACAAAAATGCTGAGTACTCAAAACGGTTGCACTGGTGACTCTTCTTCTAACAATATTGAAATTACTTCATATACAGTCGTACAGACAACATCTCCACGAATTACATTAACAGTTTAAATTAGTCGAGTTACCAAGAAGATTAACAACTAAAATTGAAATGATCGTTAACATAAAACTCTCTATTACTCTATTGACTAGATTAAATTACTCCCCATAAAACTTTGCTTGAGAATACTATTTGCGAGGCGTATAAAGACTTTTATGAATTGTTAGTATCATATACAGATATATATGGCCGAAATCTCGCGTTCCACAAGAAAACCAGAAAACACTTCTTAGAGAATTTTGCGATTGCATGACAGGATTAAGGATGGAACAGCAAAGTGGATGCAGAAGCTGCTAGCTTTGGCCCATAGAAGAGGCATTGGGCTCTATCAGGATTACGCCGGGTCAAGTTAAGTATAAATAAATAAATGAATTGAAAATTCTGTTTGGAAACTATTCAGACCTTTAAACAATCCATTAAACCAATCCTTCTCAGTATATTGCTTGAGGCCAATTTATTTGGCACCTGTTTTCTTTCAGCCAACTGAAATCCAACAGCCTTACTGAACACACTGACAAAATTTGGCACAAATCCGTAAACAAACATGACCGCCATGAGCTGTTAAACCACGTCATCCATAATGATAAACGCTGATGGACGACAGAAGGAATTTTGGTAAACGAACACGACTTTACACCGAACGAGAGTAAATCAGCCTCTTAAATAGACCGAATACGAACACTCAATGACGGTTCAAGTATGTAGCTCCGTTACTAAATGAACACCACTTACCACAATAAGATCCAAATGCAAAAAATACAGAATGAAGAAAAATTATTTTTGTACTGAAATAAATGTAATCATTTAATATATTTTGAAAGCTCAAACAAGGGTTTTGTATTAAAAGGCTTCATTTACTATTTTGAAACAGCTGAGGCTCATCAGATTTTCAATCACCGCTTCTTTTCATTACCTTTCGAATACGTAAGAAAAATTTCATTGGAAATTTTGAACTTAGTTCGGTAGCTGAAAATTTCTAGATCTCGACACTCAAAAAACTCCCGATCGGGGGTCAGGCACATTTAATCTAACCTATCTTTCGAAGCTAACTAAAACTATTCTCTGTTCGTTTCCTTTCGACTTAACCCTTCTAGCATAGCGTTTCTTTTGTTCCATTAGCTAAAGCAAAGCACTTAGTAGCATTTCCGCACACTTCGCGTGAACACTTACTGACTCACAGACCCAAAGACAATGAGCCACTTTAACTTTTCACTTTGATTTCGAATCAATTGTGAATGCAACCGAATTTACACTAAAAATAACTGCAACAAAACAGGTACGAGCATTAAAACAAATTGAACTCGAACAAAAATGTGAAAAATCTGAGTTATGCAGAAAGTTCGCCAGCGACAATAACAACAAATCGACATGCACTCAATGCAAATTGTTGCAATGCCAGTGGAGTACGGTTATTCGGTTGCAGCACTTGTGAAAGAGACCGGAAAAAGAAACTTTGCACCAACTTTCTGTATGTTAAAAGCTTTAAAATATACAGGTGACTGAGTGGGTGAAGGTAGGTGGAAGGGATACGAAAAAGTGTGTGGGCCACCACTTGAGAAGGTGGGTGTAGCTGAAGTCAAAAATTGGTTTGAAAAGGTGGCTGAGTAGTTGCATGGAGCCGCGCAGGTAACTCAAAGAGCAAATAGGGACTACACTGCGAACCACCACAACAACAAGCAATGCATTTGAATTTCGCACACGGAAAAATTTAAAAATGGTTGATGGTGAATACCAGATATACGTACATATATGCAGTACATACCTTAAAATAAATTATGCGCGAGCTTGACAGAAATAGCGGGGAAGTGACAAAAACGCAAAATGCTTGTGAAAATACTGACAACTCCTGGAAAATTTGTAAAATATGTGCAAATATATTTTGGTTAGCCGGCGGAGGTTGTGTTGTGGCACTGCCAGAACACTGTTATTTAGGTTTAGCGACATGCTTTGACCAAATATATGTGAAAACTGTGCTAGCAGACATACTCGTGCACTAAAATTTCAAAGAGGTACCTGTTTGCGGTATATGAAATCTTTTTCCGCAAATTTTAAATTTGTAAATGACGAAAATCTTGAAAGTCTTGTATTAGGTATATGAGAAATAATGGTAGTATGGACTTGATTTTATCTTATTCTGCCAAAACTTCGTATTATTAAAAGAAAAGGATGCTTTATGAATATTAAAGGTACCTCACGTCACCAATATAGGTGAATTAGTAGTGGAGTAGATAAAGTTAGTCCGGAGATAAGTGATTTCACCTAAAGGTTCCCAGCGCCCGGTCATCGTCTAATTTTGGCAACGGCTCTTATAAAGCGCGAAATATTTACATTAATTATTTATTTAAAACCAAAGATGACCCGACCTAAAAATATAATTCCGTTGTACCAAATAACTTTATTGAATTATTTAATTCGCATTTAATAATAAGACATTTTTTTTACTCAATAAGCTCGTATAGACGGACGAACAGCCGGACATACAGACAGTCAACGTCAACGATTACATATATATATTTGTGTATATAACGTTATATGTGTCTAGTTTTATATGCATTAAAATTGCCTTGAAGAACATTGAAAACATAATTCCTATCAAAACATATATTGTGTATTAGTGAAATCACATTATCTAACAAAATGAGCGATTTAGAAGCCTTTGGTGATTAATTATTAATTATTAAATTAACTTAAATTAAAATTGAAGAAAAAAATCAAATTCTGTAGAAAAAACATAACATTCTGTAAAAAATGTCCACTTTGTGGCTTTTGTATAGGATGAGCGAAGGCTTTTCCGCCGAAGTTAGAAGTTTTCAATACATTGTTATAAAAAAGTACCTGGAAATTGTAAATCAAACGCAAAATATTTAATCATTTATCAATATTTATTTTATCGTTTCAAAGCAATCCCAACCAGATTAATACACTTATGCCAACGTAACACTTTTCACTTTTGGCTTTATCTTTTCGATCGACTGAAAGCGGGTTCCACACAGCAGTAATTTCAGTTTGGGGAACAAGAAAAAATCACTCGGACCCAAACCTGATGAATTCATTACTGGTTGGCTTTAACTTCGGTTCCAATTCGATGCGATTATCATAGTGAAAATCCTTGAATTGTTCTTCTTCGTTTTTTCCCAAGTTCAAAGAGACCTGTTTACGGTACTCTTTTTGAAAAAAATTCTGCTTTATCGGGACGAGTCCGGCATGAACTCGATTAATACTCAAAATATCCACCAAATCATTCGAACCTGCCTGACGATTTTCAATCCTTCACTTTTTAAGGGGGTATTCTGGTCTAGAAATTTAAAAAAAAATCAAATTTTTTTTATATTTTCAAAGTTTAACTATTCAAGAATATGTGTACAAGAGGATTTTTCAAAATTCAAATTATTTTCAGAGATATAGGCATTTTTCTGACCCGGCATCCAAACTGGTTCGGCCGGAACTAATCGAACAAAAGACTTTACGCGAAACTTTAAACGCGTTTTTCTCAAAACTGACTTTTTCGGAACGATACCCACGATTTCTCAGGTTCTACTGGACCGATTTACTTGAACTTAGCCCCATCCCCACATTTTTATTTTTATTATTTTTAAAAAATTCGAAATAGTCCGAAAAAGTGATCCAAAAAAACTTTTTTTTCAAGAAGTCGCCATTTTGTGAAAAAAATGTTTTCCCACTTTTCCGTAGTTCCGGCCATTGCGACATTATTCTAGATTAATAATCTTTTTTTTTTTGGTTTCAGATAACTAGGAGGGTTGAAATCATGGGTATGGTCACTTGGAAATTTTTAGAGACCCCCCACTTCGTCAGCTCATAATTTTTGAAATTTTTTACTTTTTTTAGTTTTTAATTTTTTTCTGTACTCTTCTAAAATTAACAAATAACTAATAAAAAAATGGATAATAAAAATATTAATTGTCTTTTTTTTACGACAGTTTAAAAATTACCTGAAATTCATGCTTCTAGACCAAAATACCCCCTTAATATTTTCATCAGTTGAAAAGGTCGAAGTCGTTCAGAACGAGGCATGTCTTCAACGATCTCTTGACCGTCTTTGTAGGCTTTGTTTTTGATAAAACTGAATCACCATAATCATTTTTTGGTTAGAAATACAAAATTTGATAAAAATTTTTGTTTGACATTTTTATCCATTGAAAAAATCGCAACGCACTGCTGAGGTGTACCGATTTAAGTGGTTACATGGGTTTACGTATTTCAAAAAATCGAAATTTTTAAATTCTACCACACCTCTAGAATATTGTCCTAAGTTTTCAGTTTATCAGTAATAGTTTCGGAGATACAGCCTTGAGAACTTGTGTGTTCGAGGCTAGTCTTTAGCTCGTTTTTCTCGAAACTTTGTTTTTGAACTACTTAACCGATATTCATGAAATTTTGCACAGGTCTTTGAGATACAATTTTTAAAGATTTGGAGGAAGATTTTTTTTCGATTACAACCAATTGAAAAAAATATGTCGCGAAATATTAATTTTTTTGTAAAAATGTTTGCCAAAAATCGAATTTTCAGTTTATTCCTTCGTTCAAGTTCTACGATATGGTTTCAACTAAAATATTATTTTATTTTTTTCTCTTTAGATGAATTAGAATTTTTTTTTGTGAATATTATATGTTTGTAACAATAAAAAATTCTAATAAAGTGTTTAATTTTTTATATGAGAAAAAATTGTTGAAAAAGGGTTGTTTTTAAACCGAAGAAACCCATGTAACCCCTTAAGCAGCAGCTGTAAGCAAATTCGTTGACCGATCGCGCTCATATTTGCCATAGTAATAAAGGGCATACAGTTTTGTTAAATACATTTTCCGGGTGCTTTTTGACACAAAGTATATTACAGTTTTAAACTAGTATTTTTTCTTCCGACCTTAATCTGACAAGTGTCAGCTGTGAAAAAATTCACAAGGAAAAATATTTCATATTCATAAAAAAAAGCTTTTTCTTAGTTTAATATAATAGTTTTTTCCCACAAAGGAATGCAAAACGTGCCCACATTCGAATAACAAAAACTTTTAAAAAAATTTGAGGCATGTAAATTGTTATTATTTATAATGTCGTGAAAAGTGCTTTGTTTGTATGAAAAAAAATTTAAAATATTCGCTGTCAACAGAATTTCAGTTTGCTTTTTCAAATTGCGGTTAATTATAAATATTTCAAAGCGAAAAATTATAATATTTTGACCAAATTATTATAGAATTTTTTCGCTTTCATATTGAATGTTAAATACTCATGTACTTTACACATGCTTTTGGTTTTACAACAAAGAATTTTGCTTTCATTCGACAAAATTTTGTTGCAACAAAAAACGTCTATGCATGCATACATCTCTCTATTTCTTCTTGCTGGGAACTTTGCTTTGAATTTGTAATTCGCTAAATTAAAAATCAGACTATGAAAACGAAAGAATAAACTGAAATATGCAAATGTAACGGCGAATGGCGATGCAAATGCAATGCACGAAAGAATCAAGACGAATCAAGGCCAAAAACAGCAAGTACAACAAGCACTGAGTGAATTCAAACAAAAGTATGCGATAATCAGCAAAACAAAGTGCCAGCAACCACTCACTGCCCTTCCTCCTGCACTCCTGCCACTACAAGACCCCTCCCCTTCTGCTGCGTTATCAGTTGAATAAGGAAATTTATGCAGTTTCCTTTGTACGCATAAAAATCGCTGCTGCTCGCCGTTCGGCAAACCAGAGGCCAGAGTGCCAGAGTGCCTCAGCGCATTATTATGCAAATTTTTATTTTACAATCTTCACTGCTTGTTAGCATCAAATTGTTGTATGAATTTGTTGAAGCTTGTTTGCACCGTGGCTAACGGTCCTTCTCGTACACGTCCGCCGTTGGTCAATAAAAACGAATGAATGAATGAGTGAACTCAATAAAAATTATGAATTGTGTTGCATACATTAAGGTGTATCAATTGTTGCAGCACGACCGACTTACTGACCTTATTTACATGGTCTCGTAAAACATTGGAGTAGACCATGGCCACCGCTTCCAGCGCCATAAACGTGATGTAGCCAATTATCCATGGCACTATGAGACCGGGGTTCTCCTGCAAGAAAACGAAAAAATTTGGCAATTTATTACAATATTAAGCGATCATTTCCATAAAGACATATTTATATATAAATATTCACCAAATATCTGGTGAAGTCATTTAAGCAAGTTGAATAGCCTTCCTGTAAATTTAATTCGGTTTTGTTTCTATATGTAATTTAGGCAACAGAGAAAATTGTCAAAGCCAAGACGGCGCGATTGCTTTCGAATTTTCGGACAGATCACTTTTCAGCAATCTTTGATGCTATTTAAGTTCAATCTGAAGGATTTTCTACACAGTTAAGGGATTGTCGACAACAGATGTATTGACGGGTACACACCAAGTCCGAAAAAGGCGATTAATGTTCTTACGCCTGGGAAGTTGATGCCCACCATCTTTAATTTCTGAGTTTCACAAGGTGTTATCTACAACGACTAAGACTTAACCAGCTACATGGTTTAACTATGTCAAATTATTAGGTCGATACCAACGCCGAATTTCCAAAAAATTTTCGCGTTTGGGGACGAAAGAATGGATTCTTCTGAAATATTTATTGGATCGCCTTGTATATGAGTATTCTAGTCTGGTAGGAATACAACAGGTTTGACATAACTCTATAGGTAATAGAACTGTACTTATCGAATAACAGTGAAATTCAACAGACCTAGTACAAGCTGCTGGTAGACAGGAAGTGCAATAAAAACAAGTAAAGAAAGGCTAAGTTCGGGAACAACTGAACATTTTATACTCTTACAACTTGCAAGAATCAAAGCCAGGGAAAACTTTTAAGGTGTAAGACGTCAGAGGATCGAAATCCAAGCAATTTTATATATACAGCCGTTGACAGCTCATTAGAAACGCTCCCTTTATTGTAGATGGCTGATGAGTATAATGATTAAATGTAAACCACTTCTGACTAAAATTCAAAGTAAAAAACGCGTCGACTTTTCCAACTATTATGGAGAATCAATCATGGTGTGGGAATTTTTTCCCTGTAGTGTTGTAGGTCCGCTCCATACGATTGATGTAATTTTAAAAATAAAATAACACAATACAAAGTATACGGTAAAGTTGACACAAAAGTTTTTTGTTAAAAATTCCATGAATGTTTTGGAGTGGCCTGAAGAGAAAGCATCTCTGTTGATGTCAAAAAAGCTGTAGGTACCAAAAATACCACAAATAGGGATGTTCTTTGTGATGAAATTAGGAAGGCATAGCAAGCAACACTAGTAGCATGCTGTCAGAGGCTTAAAAGGTCAATTCGCAATGGATGTGAAGCAGTATTAAACTAAAAGGGTTAAGTAACAAATGCTAACTGAAAATAAGCAATTTTTTTTATAGCAGTATTTTTTGCTTATACATAAAATATTTGCGTTTCTAATTAGCTGTCGCACTCAAAAAAAGAAGGATTTTTAATTAAAATTTTTACTATTAGACTTTAAGTTTAACGTAAGTTTCAAGAAAATGAGTAAAAAATAGTAAAAAGAAGTGATTTATTGGAGAATAATAATGGTTTGTCAAAAAAGTCTTGCGGTATTTTTATTGAATTTTTTTTTTTTTATTGAAATTGAAATGAATTTTTGATGACTCATGCCCAGCTCTTGACCGATCCTACGGCTGCTACTATGCCGGTCTCTTTCTACCAATTCAGCGATTTTATCGCAATTTTCGACGACAGACCTTCCGGAGCGTGGCGCATCTTCGACCACCTCTACACCAGAACGAAAACGTTTAAACCATCGTTGTGCGGTGGAAATAGAAACTGTATCGAATCCATAAACTGCACAAATTTTATTGGCGGCTTGAGATGCATTTCTGCCTTTATCGTAGTAGTACTGTAAAATATGCCGTATTTTCTCTTTATTTTGCTCCATGTTTGCGACGCTATAACTCACGAACGACTTAAAAGAAACGACAATCAATCAAACACGTGTTAGCGCGTGAAATGACTCGATGAGACGAAGACGAATAAAACTAGAACTACGCGCTTTCAGCGCCAACTAGCGAAAATACCGCAAGACTTTTTTGACAACCTAATATCATTTACTCTAAACTACGTATCATTTCAAATTAGCTGTCAACGGCTGTACATATATAACACTTTAGCTCATTTTCATTGAGATAACTCACATATTGGCCGATATATGCGGTACAAAGTCATCCGGAAGTTCGATTATCTTTACATTAGGTGTATGGGGGATAAAGGAAGTAATGGTTCGTTTCAACCCATTTTTAATATACAGACATACCATTGTCAGAAAAGTACACTATCCCTGAATTTCAAATATATATCCCACACATTGACTAAAATAGTCAACTATAGGTACCGGGGTCCAAATATTCGGTACCTAGGAGCTTGAACAGTTTAAGTTGGATTTGAAAAGTTTTCGGTCTTCAGGTGGAATATTACCGTTATATGAGGAGTGAACGGGGTTTTCATCCGATTTCATCCATTTTCTCACTATCGATAGGAGTTCTTGTAATATTCTTGCTGGGGGAATTTAGTTGTTGTAGTTTTAGCCGTTTAGAAAACATATACATTAAACTTATTAGAGGGCGGGGCCAGGTCCACTTTTTCAAAATTGTTTGCCTACAGATGCCCCTTGCTACTGCGATCCCCTGAGCCAAATTATAATTTTACATCTTAATGTACTGCTTAGTTATGGCATTTTATAGGTTGCCGTTAATGACGATTTGTGGGCGTGGCAATGGTTGGATTACGCCCATCTAAGAACTCGTAATTTTTTTGTACTAAGAAACCTTCAGTTACAGGGTGCACGGTCGGACGGACAGATAGACAGTCACCCGAATTTCAGCTTTTCTCGTCACCCTATATCTATCTCGCTTAGTGCTGAACAAAACTATAATAATATGTAGCAACAGGTTGCAAGAGTATAAAAACAGTAAAATTTGCTTCGATATACAGAATGATTATGTATGGTAACTATAGGTGCGTGGGAGTGGCACTTTTTTTGTTTGTAGAAGAGAAAATAATTAATTTGTTAATGATTTCTGTGAAAGTAGTAAGGCTGATGCCAAAATGTGCTTTAATGAGTTTTGACTGGGGTTTCTGACAAGCGGGATAGTCATTCATAAAAGAGTTAGTTATGGTACTACTTTACTGGCGTAGAAGCCGCTTACACGCATAAACGTACTTATGATACTATAATATCTTATAGGCTAAGCATGCACCGAAGACGATGATTCCCATTCGAAATTCAAAAGTGGCTGTTACGGACAAAAGTTTTGAAAAAATCCACGAAATGGCTTTGGATGGATCAAATTGGTTGACATTATTGAAGGTCTAGGCATAGCAAATTTGCCGTTAAGGTTGTAATACTCAAAAGGAAGCATCTGAGACCCTATAAAACAAATAAAAATAAAACAAATAAAAATGATCGAACTGAGTTGATTTAGTCATGTCCGTCTGTTCGTTTCTGTTTATCGGCCTGAAGCACCATTCTTAGGATACTATTTTTGGCTTGATAACAAAATGATTTCAAAGAATACATAATCTGATTAAAATTTAATAAATTTGGTTAAGATACTCGGATTGATAAAACGACTAAAGGTGCTGTGAGATATACTTATTATAAGTTATTCCATCTCTTCCATAACAACACTGTGACTATCCGATGTTTTTGTTACATATTCTGCAAATGTCGCAAGTAATTTATGAAATATTTAAATTTCAGTAGCAACCATGAAAACCTAAATGGCAAAGACTCCAGATTTATTGCAGTGACATTGAAATTTCATTTAATTAAAAATTAATGAAAAACCTCTAGTGAGGCAAATTCGTGCCGAAAGACAGACTGTCCTTCTTAGTTTACTCGCGCGCATACACACGCACATATATCATTCCCCAAGGCACACATACGAGCACAAGCACACGCACACACATTAAAATAACACATGCGATTATTTATACTGCGCCATTGTCTAACAGCAAATACGCATTTGGAAAAATGTTTATTCAATGAGCGCCGCTCCTCGCCACCAGCCATTGCACATCCACACACATACATACGCTCATGTGTATTAGCGTCTGCACGCTGCGCGTTGATAGCAAAACAAAGCGAGGCGACTTTTATTCGTTTAATGATCAGCACTCACACACACACATTCACAGTGCTCACCGAGAATCTCGCAGTGACTCGTCGCCATTTGAATATGTGCATATGTCCGTCCGTGTGTGTGTGTATCCTTAACAGCTTTCCTGTTTCTCATCGTTTGCTGCTTATTTTCGCTGGCTCGTTGGCTGGCTGACTGCTCCACTATTTGGTTTCCTGCGGATTGCTAATGCTATTGTTCGAGCGTGTAAGTGCGCGCATGCCTGTCCCCGCGTGTGTGTGTGTGTGTGGGTAGCCAGCGATGTGGCCTGTGTGCCTCGGTCTGTTGGCGGCGGCTAGAGTGGCGTCTTGTTGATTTACTGCACGTGTGCTGTGAGCATGAGTGCGTCTGCTCTGAACATAGGAATGTCTGCGACCCAAGGCTCTAACTGTGCTAGCACGTAGGAATATTGTTACGCACACATTCACAGGCACATTTGAATTATTAATTTATATCTACGCCGTTTTTGCTCTAAGACTAGTGCTGAACGTGTGCTGTCAGAATGTCAGCTAACACGCTCATGAAATCTAAAATGATTATAAATATTTTTTATGTCATACCCGACTATAAACATACATATGTATGTGCAAGTGTATGCATACTTATATAGTATACGGTAAATTTGATAAAAATATTCTCAAACGTTGAATAATGTCTGAAAGTAATTTGCATAAATATTATTTAGTGGTAATAAATTTTTGAATAAAAATATCTTCCTTAAACGAAAACATTAATCATAACTGCAGAATTGGAGCTTATGGAAAGCTTTGAAGATTTTTGTCCACTAATACCAGTTCGAAATTATTTATATGTTAAAAATTAAGTTTTATGTAGTCCATCCAATTATAAAATACACTTGACGATCCAAAGTGCAACGAGCAGAGCTTATCAAGTAAGCTGCCGAGGAACTTATAATACTATTATTTAGCTCTAATACCTGATATTTTCAGGTGAATGTACATATGTCCCTTGAGTCCATAAATAGCCTTACGACCAAACCCCAAAAACCAAGTAACATTGAATCAGCTTTCAATTTACCAATGCGCAATCGACCATAAATCTTTCGCTGGACCTTTCTTTTGAAAACTCGTAACGTTGACTCGTCCATGCCACTGCACAATATAGCGGGATGAGTGACTTATAGAGTTTGGGTTTTGTTCGTCGAGAAAGGACTTTACCTTTAATTTGCCTACTCAATCCGAAGTAGCACCAGTTGGCAAGAGTTATTACGCGTTGGATTTCGAGGCTGACGTTGTTTTTGTTATTAATACCGGTTTAAAGAGAGATGAAATTATCTACGACTTCGAAATTATAACTGTCAACAGTGACGTGGGTGCTTAGTCACGAGTGCGACGACTATTTGTTTGATGACAGGAGATATATCATTTTGCCCTCGTTCACCACCGGACCAATTTGCTTCGCTTCCTTATTCATTCTGGAGAATGCAGAACTAACGGCGCGGGTTTTGAGGCCAATGATATCAATATCCTCGGCGTACGCCAATAGTTGTAAACTTTTATAGAAGATGGTACCTTCTCTATTTAGCCCTGAAGCTCGAATTATTTTCTGCAGCAGCAGATTGAAGAAGTCGCACGATTAGGAGCCGCCTTGTCTGAAACCTCGTTTGGTATCGAACGGCTCGGAGAGGTCCTTCCTGATCTTGATGGAGCTTTTGGTGTTGCTCAACGTCAGTTTACACTGCCGTATTAGTTTTGCGGGGATACCAAATTCAGACATCGCGGCATAAAGGCAGATCCTTTTCGTGCTGTCAAAACAGTTTCGAAATCGACGAAGAGATGGTGTGTGTCGATTCTCTTTTCACGGATCTTTTTCAAGATTTTTCGTATGGTGAATATCTGGTCGGTTGTTGATTTTCCAGATCTAAAGCCACACTGATAAGGTCCAATCAGTTTGTTGACGATGGGCTTAATCTTTCACACAATACGCTCGATAGAACGTTTTATGCGATGTTGTGGAGGCTTATCCCACGGTAGTTGGCGCAGATTGTGGGATCTCCCTTTTTGTGGATTGGGCAGAGCACACTTAAATTCCAATGGTGGGGAATACTTTCATCCAACCATATTTGACAAGGAAGCTGCTGCACGCTACTCATCAGTTCTTCGCCGCAGTGTCTAAATAGCTCGGCCAGCAATCCATCGGCTCCGCCGCTTTGTTGTTCTTCAGACTGGTAATTGCTATTCGAACTTCTTCATGGCGGGCAATGGAACGTCTGCTCCATCGTCATCGATTGGGGAATCGGGTTCTCCTTCTCCTGGCGTTGTACGTTCACTGCCATTCAGCAGGCTGGAGAAGTGTTCCCTCCATAATTTAAGTAAGCTCTGGGCATCGGTCACTGGATCACCTTTGGGGGTCCTACAAAAAAATGCTCCGGTCTTCAAACCTTCTGTTAATCACCGCAACGTTTGTAAAACTATCGAGCAGTACCCCTGTCGGCCAGCTTGTCAAGTTCTTCATACTCTCACATTTCGGTCTCTCTCTTTTTTGTTTGAAAATGCATCTCGCCTCCCTCCACAACTATCTATCCCATCTCGCACTTTTGTGGTCCATTGTAACGTTGCGAGGTAGCGTTATTGCGCTGGTTATGATTCATACAATTAATTTTTACATTCAGAACTATACTCGATCAAATTAATCAGGATTTGTTTTGATGCACTTGTTCAGGAGCTGTTAATGGAATGCAAAATGCATTATTCTATCATTTCCAATATATAGAAACTGTATATATCTGTCGTTGACTGGATCTCTTTGCAATTGTGCACACATTTTTATGGTTGCCTTACGATAAGTAAAGAACAAGGACCGTCCTAAAAAACCACCTTGTTAAGTAGCAACAATCAGTATAATCCATGTATGCGCAAATTGTTGTCTTCAAAAATGAGTGAAAATAATGAAGAAATTCGCTATATTTTGAAATTTTTGCATAAAAAATGGAAAAATTTCTGAAGTTCTAGGAGATGATTCCGTACGTATTAGTTCGTGTAGTACAACAATGGTTCGCTCGCTTTCGTTCTGGTAATTTCCTAATTTCGAAAAATGGAAAAATGGCAAAAAATGGTCGGCAAAAATGATAAATATTTGTTTATTTATTTATTACTGTAAATATAATATAAAAAAAAAAATAAGTTAAAATTTGTTTAGAAATACGAAAAGTCTTTTTCGACTACCCAACATTATTATTTTTTTTAATTAAAAAAATATTTAAATTATTTTTAGAAAAGAGTAGAGAAGAAATGGTTATGATTTAAAATATAATTTTGATATTTACGAATTATATTGAATTTTAACATAAAGAGATAAAAAGTCACCTATATTCGTCTCCTGGTTCTAAGTTACCTTCCCACCAATCTTCAACCGTTCTTAAGTTATAAATAGTGTAGATCACACTTTATATAAATAGATATCCAGTTGCTGTTACGGCAGCGAAGCGGGTGATTTATTTTCAACAAAAAAGGTGTTGAGTGGAACGCATGATGACATTATACTGATGC